>NC_090386.1:24513311-24818155 GCF_036365525.1 Heterodontus francisci | reverse complement strand
CTGCCTGATTCACACACTGCCTGATTCACACACTGCCTGATTCACACACTGCCTGATTCACACACTGCCCGATTCACACACGGCCCGATTCACACACGGCCCGATTCACACAAGGCCCGATTCACACACGGCCCGATTCACACACTGCCTGATTCATACACTGCCTGATTCACTCACTGCCTGATTCACTCACTGCCTGATTCACTCACTGCCTGAAATACACACTGCCTGAAATACACACTGCCTGATTCATAAACTGCCTGATTCACAAACTGGTGATTCATACACTGCTTGATTCACAAATTGCCTGATCCACACACTGCCTGATTTACACACTGCCTGATTCACACGCTGCCCGATTCACACACTGCCTGACATAAAGACGACATGATTTACACAGTGGCTGATATTAACACTGACTGATTCATGCACTGCTTGATTCACAAACTGCCTGATTCATACACTGCTTGGTTCACAAACTGCCGGATTTACACACTGCCCTTTTCACACACTGCCCGATTCACACACTGCCTGACATAAAGACGACCTGATTTACACAGTGGCTGATATACACACTGCCTGATTCATAAACTGCCTGATTCACATACTGCCTGATATACACACTGCCTGATTCATACACTGCCTGATATACACACTGCCTGATTCACATACTGCCTGATATACACACTGCCTGATTCATAAACTGCCTGATTCACATACTGCCTGATATACACACTGCCTGATTCATACACTGCCTGATTCACACACTGCCTGATTCACACACTGCCTGATTCATACACTGCCTGATTCACATACTGCCTGATATACACACTGCCTGATTCATAAACTGCCTGATTCACATACTGCCTGATATACACACTGCCTGATTCATAAACTGCCTGATTCATACACTGCCTGATTCATACACTGCCTGATTCATACACTGCCTGATTCACACACTGCCTGATTCACATACTGCCTGATTCACACACTGCCTGATTCACACACTGCCTGATTCACATACTGCCTGATATACACACTGCCTGATTCATACACTGCCTGATTCACACACTGCCTGATTCACACACTGCCTGATTCACACACTGCCTGATTCATACACTGCCTGATTCACATACTGCCTGATATACACACTGCCTGATTCATAAACTGCCTGATTCATACACTGCCTGATTCATACACTGCCTGATTCATACACTGCCTGATTCACACACTGCCTGATTCACACCCTGCCTGATTCACACCCTGCCTGATTCACACACTGCCTGATTCACACACTGCCTGATTCACATACTGCCTGATATACACACTGCCTGATTCATAAACTGCCTGATTCACATACTGCCTGATATACACACTGCCTGATTCATAAACTGCCTGATTCATAAACTGCCTGATTCATACACTGCCTGATTCATACACTGCCTGATTCATACACTGCCTGATTCATACACTGCCTGATTCACACACTGCCTGATTCATACACTGCCTGATTCATACACTGCCTGATTCCCATACTGCCTGATTCACATACTGCCTGATTCACAAACTGCTTGATTCACACACTGCCTGATTCATACACTGCTTGATTCATACACTGCCTGATTCACACACTGCCTGATTCACACACTGCCTGATTCACACACTGCCTGATTCACACACTGCCTGATTCACACGCTGCCTGATTCATACGCTGCCTGATTCACACACTGCCTGTTAGACACACTGCCTGATTCATACAATGCCTGATATCCACACTGCCTGATTCAAAAACTGCCTGATTCATAAAATGCCTGATTCACAAACTGCTTGATTCACAAACTGCTTGATTCACAAACTGCTTGATTCACACACTGCTTGATTCACACTGCTTGAGTCACACACTGCCTGATTCACACACTGCCTGATTCAGGCACTGCTTGATTCACAAACTGCCTGATTCACACACTGCCTGACATAAGGACAATCTGATTTACACAGTGGCTGATATACACACTGCCTGATTCATGCACTGCTTGATTCACAAACTGCCTGATTCACAAACTGCTTGATTCACAAACTGCTTGATTCACACCCTGCTTGATTCACACACTGCTTGATTCACACACTGCTTGATTCACACACTGCCTGATTCACACACTGCCTGATTCACACACTGCCTGATTCACACACTGCCTGATATACACACTGCCTGATATACACACTGCCTGATATACACACTGCCTGATATACACACTGCCTGATATACACACTGCGTGATTCACACACAGCTTGATTCACACACAGCTTGATTCACACACAGCTTGATTCACACACAGCTTGATTCACACACAGCTTGATTCACACACAGCTTGATTCACACACTGTTTGATATACAGACTGCCTGATTCATAAACTGCCTGATTCACGCACTGCCTGATTCACACACTGCCTGATTCATACATTGCCTGATTCATACACTGCCTGACATACACGCTGCCTGATTCATACACTGCTTGAGTCACAAACTGCCTGATTCATGCACTGCTTGATTCACAAACTGCCTGATTCACACACTGCCTGATTTACACACAACTGATTCACACACTGCCCGATTCACACACTGCCTGACATAAGGACAATCTGATTTACACAGTGGCTGATATACACACTGCCTGATTCATGCACTGCTTGATTCACAAACTGCCTGATTCATACACTGCTTGATTCACACACTGCTTGATTCACACACTGCCTGATTCACACACTGCTTGATATACACACTGCCTGATTCACAAACTGCCTGATTTACACAGTGGCTGATTTACACAGTGGCTGATATACACACTGCCTGATTCATGCACTGCTTGATTCACAAACTGCCTGATTGATACACTGCTTGATTCAAAAACTGCCGGATATACACACTGCCTGATTCACAAACTGCCCGATTCACACACTGCCTGATATAAACACAATCTGATTTACACACTGCCTGATATACACACTGCCTGATATACACACTGCCTGATTCACACACTGCCTGATTCACACACTGCCCGATTCACACACTGCCCGATTCACACACGGCCCGATTCACACACGGCCCGATTCACACACGGCCCGATTCACACACGGCCCGATTCACACACTGCCTGATTCACACACTGCCTGATTCACTCACTGCCTGATTCACTCACTGCCTGATTCACTCACTGCCTGATTCACTCACTGCCTGAAATACACACTGCCTGAAATACACACTGCCTGAAATACACACTGCCTGAAATACACACTGCCTGATTCATAAACTGCCTGATTCACAAACTGGTGATTCATACACTGCTTGATTCACAAATTGCCTGATCCACACACTGCCTGATTTACACACTGCCTGATTCACACGCTGCCCGATTCACACACTGCCTGACATAAAGACGACCTGATTTACACAGTGGCTGATATTAACACTGACTGATTCATGCACTGCTTGATTCACAAACTGCCTGATTCATACACTGCTTGGTTCACAAACTGCCCGATTTACACACTGCCCTTTTCACACACTGCCCGATTCACACACTGCCTGACATAAAGACGACCTGATTTACACAGTGGCTGATATACACACTGCCTGAATCATAAACTGCCTGATTCACATACTGCCTGATATACACACTGCCTGATTCATAAACTGCCTGATTCACATACTGCCTGATATACACACTGCCTGATTCATACACTGCCTGATTCACACACTGCCTGATTCACACACTGCCTGATTCATACACTGCCTGATTCACATACTGCCTGATATACACACTGCCTGATTCATAAACTGCCTGATTCACATACTGCCTGATATACACACTGCCTGATTCATAAACTGCCTGATTCATACACTGCCTGATTCATACACTGCCTGATTCATACACTGCCTGATTCATACACTGCCTGATTCACACACTGCCTGATTCACATACTGCCTGATTCACACACTGCCTGATTCACACACTGCCTGATTCACATACTGCCTGATATACACACTGCCTGATTCATAAACTGCCTGATTCACATACTGCCTGATATACACACTGCCTGATTCATAAACTGCCTGATTCATGAACTGCCTGATTCATACACTGCCTGATTCATACACTGCCTGATTCATACACTGCCTGATTCATACACTGCCTGATTCACACACTGCCTGATTCATACACTGCCTGATTCATACACTGCCTGATTCACATACTGCCTGATTCACATACTGCCTGATTCACAAACTGCTTGATTCACACACTGCCTGATATACACACTGCCTGATTCATACACTGCTTGATTCATACACTGCCTGATTCACACACTGCCTGATTCACACACTGCCTGATTCACACACTGCCTGATTCACACGCTGCCTGATTCATACGCTGCCTGATTCACACACTGCCTGTTATACACACTGCCTGATTCATACAATGCCTGATATCCACACTGCCTGATTCAAAAACTGCCTGATTCATAAAATGCCTGATTCACAAACTGCTTGATTCACAAACTGCTTGATTCACAAACTGCTTGATTCACACATTGCTTGATTCACACACTGCTTGAGTCACACACTGCCTGATTCACACACTGCCTGATTCAGGCACTGCTTGATTCACAAACTGCCTGATTCACACACTGCCTGACATAAGGACAATCTGATTTACACAGTGGCTGATATACACACTGCCTGATTCATGCACTGCTTGATTCACAAACTGCCTGATTCACAAACTGCTTGATTCACAAACTGCTTGATTCACACACTGCTTGATTCACACACTGCTTGATTCACACACTGCCTGATTCACACACTGCCTGATTCACACACTGCCTGATTCACACACTGCCTGATATACACACTGCCTGATATACACACTGCCTGATATACACACTGCCTGATATACACACTGCCTGATTCACACACAGCTTGATTCACACACAGCTTGATTCACACACAGCTTGATTCACACACAGCTTGATTCACACACAGCTTGATTCACACACTGTTTGATATACAGACTGCCTGATTCATAAACTGCCTGATTCACGCACTGCCTGATATACACACTGCCTGATTCATAAACTGCCTGATTCACATACTGCCTGATATACACACTGCCTGATTCATACACTGCCTGATTCACACACTGCCTGATTCACACACTGCCTGATTCATACACTGCCTGATTCACATACTGCCTGATATACACACTGCCTGATTCATAAACTGCCTGATTCACATACTGCCTGATATACACACTGCCTGATTCATACACTGCCTGATTCATACACTGCCTGATTCATACACTGCCTGATTCATACACTGCCTGATTCATACACTGCCTGATTCACACACTGCCTGTTTCACATACTGCCTGATTCACACACTGCCTGATTCACACACTGCCTGATTCACATACTGCCTGATATACACACTGCCTGATTCATAAACTGCCTGATTCACATACTGCCTGATATACACACTGCCTGATTCATAAACTGCCTGATTCATGAACTGCCTGATTCATACACTGCCTGATTCATACACTGCCTGATTCATACACTGCCTGATTCATACACTGCCTGATTCACACACTGCCTGATTCATACACTGCCTGATTCATACACTGCCTGATTCACATACTGCCTGATTCACATACTGCCTGATTCACAAACTGCTTGATTCACACACTGCCTGATATACACACTGCCTGATTCATACACTGCTTGATTCATACACTGCCTGATTCACACACTGCCTGATTCATACACTGCCTGATTCACACACTGCCTGATTCACACACTGCCTGATTCATACACTGCCTGATTCACATACTGCCTGATATACACACTGCCTGATTCATAAACTGCCTGATTCACATACTGCCTGATATACACACTGCCTGATTCATAAACTGCCTGATTCATACACTGCCTGATTCATACACTGCCTGATTCATACACTGCCTGATTCATACACTGCCTGATTCACACACTGCCCGATTCACATACTGCCTGATTCACACACTGCCTGATTCACACACTGCCTGATTCACATACTGCCTGATATACACACTGCCTGATTCATAAACTGCCTGATTCACATACTGCCTGATATACACACTGCCTGATTCATAAACTGCCTGATTCATGAACTGCCTGATTCATACACTGCCTGATTCATACACTGCCTGATTCATACACTGCCTGATTCATACACTGCCTGATTCACACACTGCCTGATTCATACACTGCCTGATTCATACACTGCCTGATTCACATACTGCCTGATTCACATACTGCCTGATTCACAAACTGCTTGATTCACACACTGCCTGATATACACACTGCCTGATTCATACACTGCTTGATTCATACACTGCCTGATTCACACACTGCCTGATTCACACACTGCCTGATTCACACACTGCCTGTTATACACACTGCCTGATTCATACAATGCCTGATATCCACACTGCCTGATTCAAAAACTGCCTGATTCATAAAATGCCTGATTCACAAACTGCTTGATTCACAAACTGCTTGATTCACAAACTGCTTGATTCACACATTGCTTGATTCACACACTGCTTGAGTCACACACTGCCTGATTCACACACTGCCTGATTCAGGCACTGCTTGATTCACAAACTGCCTGATTCACACACTGCCTGACATAAGGACAATCTGATTTACACAGTGGCTGATATACACACTGCCTGATTCATGCACTGCTTGATTCACACACAGCTTGATTCACACACTGTTTGATATACAGACTGCCTGATTCATAAACTGCCTGATTCACGCACTGCCTGATATACACACTGCCTGATTCATAAACTGCCTGATTCACATACTGCCTGATATACACACTGCCTGATTCATACACTGCCTGATTCACACACTGCCTGATTCACACACTGCCTGATTCATACACTGCCTGATTCACATACTGCCTGATATACACACTGCCTGATTCATAAACTGCCTGATTCACATACTGCCTGATATACACACTGCCTGATTCATACACTGCCTGATTCATACACTGCCTGATTCATACACTGCCTGATTCATACACTGCCTGATTCACACACTGCCTGTTTCACATACTGCCTGATTCACACACTGCCTGATTCACACACTGCCTGATTCACATACTGCCTGATATACACACTGCCTGATTCATAAACTGCCTGATTCACATACTGCCTGATATACACACTGCCTGATTCATAAACTGCCTGATTCATGAACTGCCTGATTCATACACTGCCTGATTCATACACTGCCTGATTCATACACTGCCTGATTCATACACTGCCTGATTCACACACTGCCTGATTCATACACTGCCTGATTCATACACTGCCTGATTCACATACTGCCTGATTCACATACTGCCTGATTCACAAACTGCTTGATTCACACACTGCCTGATATACACACTGCCTGATTCATACACTGCTTGATTCATACACTGCCTGATTCACACACTGCCTGATTCATACACTGCCTGATTCACACACTGCCTGATTCACACACTGCCTGATTCATACACTGCCTGATTCACATACTGCCTGATATACACACTGCCTGATTCATAAACTGCCTGATTCACATACTGCCTGATATACACACTGCCTGATTCATAAACTGCCTGATTCATACACTGCCTGATTCATACACTGCCTGATTCATACACTGCCTGATTCATACACTGCCTGATTCACACACTGCCTGATTCACATACTGCCTGATTCACACACTGCCTGATTCACACACTGCCTGATTCACATACTGCCTGATATACACACTGCCTGATTCATAAACTGCCTGATTCACATACTGCCTGATATACACACTGCCTGATTCATAAACTGCCTGATTCATGAACTGCCTGATTCATACACTGCCTGATTCATACACTGCCTGATTCATACACTGCCTGATTCATACACTGCCTGATTCACACACTGCCTGATTCATACACTGCCTGATTCATACACTGCCTGATTCACATACTGCCTGATTCACATACTGCCTGATTCACAAACTGCTTGATTCACACACTGCCTGATATACACACTGCCTGATTCATACACTGCTTGATTCATACACTGCCTGATTCACACACTGCCTGATTCACACACTGCCTGATTCACACACTGCCTGATTCACACACTGCCTGATTCACACACTGCCTGTTATACACACTGCCTGATTCATACAATGCCTGATATCCACACTGCCTGATTCAAAAACTGCCTGATTCATAAAATGCCTGATTCACAAACTGCTTGATTCACAAACTGCTTGATTCACAAACTGCTTGATTCACACATTGCTTGATTCACACACTGCTTGAGTCACACACTGCCTGATTCACACACTGCCTGATTCAGGCACTGCTTGATTCACAAACTGCCTGATTCACACACTGCCTGACATAAGGACAATCTGATTTACACAGTGGCTGATATACACACTGCCTGATTCATGCACTGCTTGATTCACAAACTGCCTGATTCACACACTGCCTGATATACACACTGCCTGATATACACACTGCCTGATATACACACTGCCTGATATACACACTGCCTGATATACACACTGCCTGATTCACACACAGCTTGATTCACACACAGCTTGATTCACACACAGCTTGATTCACACACAGCTTGATTCACACACAGCTTGATTCACACACAGCTTGATTCACACACAGCTTGATTCACACACAGCTTGATTCACACACAGCTTGATTCACACACTGTTTGATATACAGACTGCCTGATTCATAAACTGCCTGATTCACGCACTGCCTGATTCACATACTGCCTGATTCATACATTGCCTGATTCATACACTGCCTGACATACACGCTGCCTGATTCATACACTGCTTGACTCACAAACTGCCTGATTCATGCACTGCTTGATTCACAAACTGCCTGATTCACACACTGCCTGATTTACACACAACTGATTCACACACTGCCCGATTCACACACTGCCTGACATAAGGACAATCTGATTTACACAGTGGCTGATATACACACTGCCTGATTCATGCACTGCTTGATTCACAAACTGCCTGATTCATACACTGCTTGATTCACACACTGCTTGATTCACACACTGCCTGATTCACACACTGCTTGATATACACACTGCCTGATTCACAAACTGCTTGATTTACACAGTGGCTGATATACACACTGCCTGATTCATGCACTGCTTGATTCACAAACTGCCTGATTCATACACTGCTTGATTCAAAAACTGCCGGATATACACACTGCCTGATTCACAAACTGCCCGATTCACACACTGCCTGATATAAACACAATCTGATTTACACACTGCCTGATATACACACTGCCTGATATACACACTGCCTGATTCACACACTGCCTGATTCACACACTGCCTGATTCACACACTGCCTGATTCACACACGGCCCGATTCACACATGGCCCGATTCACACACGGCCCGATTCACACACGGCTCGATTCACACACGGCCCGATTCACACACGGCCCGATTCACACACGGCCCGATTCACACACTGCCTGATTCACACACTGCCTGATTCACTCACTGCCTGATTCACTCACTGCCTGATTCACTCACTGCCTGAAATACACACTGCCTGAAATACACACTGCCTGATTCATAAACTGCCTGATTCACAAACTGGTGATTCATACACTGCTTGATTCACAAATTGCCTGATCCACACACTGCCTGATTTACACACTGCCTGATTCACACGCTGCCCGATTCACACACTGCCTGACATAAAGACGACCTGATTTACACAGTGGCTGATATTAACACTGACTGATTCATGCACTGCTTGATTCACAAACTGCCTGATTCATACACTGCTTGGTTCACAAACTGCCGGATTTACACACTGCCCTTTTCACACACTGCCCGATTCACACACTGCCTGACATAAAGACGACCTGATTTACACTGTGGCTGATATACACACTGACTGATTCATAAACTGCCTGATTTACAAACTGCCTGATTCACAAACTGCTTGATTCACACACTGCCTGATTCACACACTGCCTGATTCACACACTGCCTGATTCACACACTGCCTGATTCACACACTGCCTGATATACACACTGCCTGATATACACACTGCCTGATATACACACTGCCTGATATACACACTGCCTGATATACACACTGCCTGATATACACACTGCCTGATTCATACAATGCCTGATATACACACTGCCTGATTCACAAACTGCCTGATTCACACACTGCCTGATTCACAAACTGCTTGATTCGCACACTGCCAGATATACACACTGCCCGAGTCATAAACTGCCTAATTCACAAACTGCTTGATTCACACACTGCCTGATATACACTGTGTTTGATTCATAAACTGCCTGATTCACACACTGCTTGATTCACAAACTGCTTGATTCACAAACTGCTTGATTCACACACTGCCTGAGAAACACACTGCCTGAGAAACACACTGCCTGAGAAACACACTGCCTGAGAAACACACTGCCAGACATACACAATGCCTGATTCATAACCTGCCTGATTCACACACTGCCTGTTCTACACACTGCCTGATTCATACACTGTCTGTTTCACACACTGCCTGATATACACATTGCCTGATTCACAAACTGCTTGATTCACAAACTGCTTGATTCACAAACTGCTTGATTCACAAGCTGCTTGATTCACAAGCTGCCTGATTCACACACTGCCTGATTCACACACTGCCTGATTCACACACTGCCTGATTCACACACTGCCTGAAATACACACTGCCTGATTCATAAACTGCCTGATTCACACACTGCCTGATCTGCACACTGCCTGATTCATAAACTGCCCGATTCACACACTGCCTGACATAAAGACGACCTGATTTACACAGTGGCTGATATACACACTGACTTTTTCATGCACTGCTTGATTCACAAACTGCTTGATTCACAAACTGCTTGATTCACAAACTGCTTGCTTCACAAACTGCTTGATTCACAAACTGCTTGATTCACAAACTGCTTGATTCACAAACTGCTTGATTCACAAACTGCCTGATTCACACACTGCTTGATTCACACACTGCTTGATTCACACACTGCTTGATTCACACACTGCTTGATTCACACACTGCTTGATTCACACACTGCCTGATTCACACACTGCCTGATTCACACACTGCCTGATTCACACACTGCCTGATATACACACTGCCTGATATACACACTGCCTGATATACACACTGCCTGATATACACACTGCCTGATATACACACTGCGTGATTCACACACAGCTTGATTCACACACAGCTTGATTCACACACAGCTTGATTCACACACAGCTTGATTCACACACAGCTTGATTCACACACTGTTTGATATACAGACTGCCTGATTCATAAACTGCCTGATTCACGCACTGCCTGATTCACACACTGCCTGATTCATACATTGCCTGATTCATACACTGCCTGACATACACGCTGCCTGATTCATACACTGCTTGAGTCACAAACTGCCTGATTCATGCACTGCTTGATTCACAAACTGCCTGATTCACACACTGCCTGATTTACACACAACTGATTCACACACTGCCCGATTCACACACTGCCTGACATAAGGACAATCTGATTTACACAGTGGCTGATATACACACTGCCTGATTCATGCACTGCTTGATTCACAAACTGCCTGATTCATACACTGCTTGATTCACACACTGCTTGATTCACACACTGCCTGATTCACACACTGCCTGATTCACACACTGCCTGATTCACAAACTGCCTGATTTACACAGTGGCTGATATACACACTGCCTGATTCATGCACTGCTTGATTCACAAACTGCCTGATTCATACACTGCTTGATTCAAAAACTGCCGGATATACACACTGCCTGATTCACAAACTGCCCGATTCACACACTGCCTGATATAAACACAATCTGATTTACACACTGCCTGATATACACACTGCCTGATATACACACTGCCTGATATACACACTGCCTGATTCACACACTGCCTGATTCACACACTGCCTGATTCACACACGGCCTGATTCACTCACTGCCTGATTCACTCACTGCCTGAAATACACACTGCCTGAAATACACACTGCCTGATTCATAAACTGCCTGATTCACAAACTGGTGATTCATACACTGCTTGATTCACAAATTGCCTGATCCACACACTGCCTGATTTACACACTGCCTGATTCACACGCTGCCCGATTCACACACTGCCTGACATAAAGACGACCTGATTTACACAGTGGCTGATATTAACACTGACTGATTCATGCACTGCTTGATTCACAAACTGCCTGATTCATACACTGCTTGGTTCACAAACTGCCGGATTTACACACTGCCCTTTTCACACACTGCCCGATTCACACACTGCCTGACATAAAGACGACCTGATTTACACTGTGGCTGATATACACACTGACTGATTCATAAACTGCCTGATTTACAAACTGCCTGATTCACAAACTGCTTGATTCACACACTGCCTGATTCACACACTGCCTGATTCACACACTGCCTGATTCACACACTGCCTGATTCACACACTGCCTGATATACACACTGCCTGATATACACACTGCCTGATATACACACTGCCTGATATACACACTGCCTGATATACACACTGCCTGATATACACACTGCCTGATTCATACAATGCCTGATATACACACTGCCTGATTCACAAACTGCCTGATTCACACACTGCCTGATTCACAAACTGCTTGATTCGCACACTGCCAGATATACACACTGCCCGAGTCATAAACTGCCTAATTCACAAACTGCTTGATTCACACACTGCCTGATATACACTGTGTTTGATTCATAAACTGCCTGATTCACACACTGCTTGATTCACAAACTGCTTGATTCACAAACTGCTTGATTCACACACTGCCTGAGAAACACACTGCCTGAGAAACACACTGCCTGAGAAACACACTGCCTGAGAAACACACTGCCAGACATACACAATGCCTGATTCATAACCTGCCTGATTCACACACTGCCTGTTCTACACACTGCCTGATTCATACACTGTCTGTTTCACACACTGCCTGATATACACATTGCCTGATTCACAAACTGCTTGATTCACAAACTGCTTGATTCACAAACTGCTTGATTCACAAGCTGCTTGATTCACAAGCTGCCTGATTCACACACTGCCTGATTCACACACTGCCTGATTCACACACTGCCTGATTCACACACTGCCTGAAATACACACTGCCTGATTCATAAACTGCCTGATTCACACACTGCCTGATCTGCACACTGCCTGATTCATAAACTGCCCGATTCACACACTGCCTGACATAAAGACGACCTGATTTACACAGTGGCTGATATACACACTGACTTTTTCATGCACTGCTTGATTCACAAACTGCTTGATTCACAAACTGCTTGATTCACAAACTGCTTGCTTCACAAACTGCTTGATTCACAAACTGCTTGATTCACAAACTGCTTGATTCACAAACTGCTTGATTCACAAACTGCCTGATTCACACACTGCTTGATTCACACACTGCTTGATTCACACACTGCTTGATTCACACACTGCTTGATTCACACACTGCTTGATTCACACACTGCCTGATTCACACACTGCCTGATTCACACACTGCCTGATTCACACACTGCCTGATATACACACTGCCTGATATACACACTGCCTGATATACACACTGCCTGATATACACACTGCCTGATATACACACTGCGTGATTCACACACAGCTTGATTCACACACAGCTTGATTCACACACAGCTTGATTCACACACAGCTTGATTCACACACAGCTTGATTCACACACTGTTTGATATACAGACTGCCTGATTCATAAACTGCCTGATTCACGCACTGCCTGATTCACACACTGCCTGATTCATACATTGCCTGATTCATACACTGCCTGACATACACGCTGCCTGATTCATACACTGCTTGAGTCACAAACTGCCTGATTCATGCACTGCTTGATTCACAAACTGCCTGATTCACACACTGCCTGATTTACACACAACTGATTCACACACTGCCCGATTCACACACTGCCTGACATAAGGACAATCTGATTTACACAGTGGCTGATATACACACTGCCTGATTCATGCACTGCTTGATTCACAAACTGCCTGATTCATACACTGCTTGATTCACACACTGCTTGATTCACACACTGCCTGATTCACACACTGCCTGATTCACACACTGCCTGATTCACAAACTGCCTGATTTACACAGTGGCTGATATACACACTGCCTGATTCATGCACTGCTTGATTCACAAACTGCCTGATTCATACACTGCTTGATTCAAAAACTGCCGGATATACACACTGCCTGATTCACAAACTGCCCGATTCACACACTGCCTGATATAAACACAATCTGATTTACACACTGCCTGATATACACACTGCCTGATATACACACTGCCTGATATACACACTGCCTGATTCACACACTGCCTGATTCACACACTGCCTGATTCACACACTGCCCGATTCACACACTGCCCGATTCACACACGGCCCGATTCACACACGGCCCGATTCACACACGGCCCGATTCACACACTGCCTGATTCACACACTGCCTGATTCACTCACTGCCTGATTCACTCACTGCCTGATTCACTCACTGCCTGAAATACACACTGCCTGAAATACACACTGCCTGAAATACACACTGCCTGATTCATAAACTGCCTGATTCACAAACTGGTGATTCATACACTGCTTGATTCACAAATTGCCTGATCCACACACTGCCTGATTTACACACTGCCTGATTCACACGCTGCCCGATTCACACACTGCCTGACATAAAGACGACCTGATTTACACAGTGGCTGATATTAACACTGACTGATTCATGCACTGCTTGATTCACAAACTGCCTGATTCATACACTGCTTGGTTCACAAACTGCCGGATTTACACACTGCCCTTTTCACACACTGCCCGATTCACACACTGCCTGACATAAAGACGACCTGATTTACACAGTGGCTGATATACACACTGCCTGATTCATAAACTGCCTGATTCACATACTGCCTGATATACACACTGCCTGATTCATACACTGCCTGATATACACACTGCCTGATTCACATACTGCCTGATATACACACTGCCTGATTCATAAACTGCCTGATTCACATACTGCCTGATATACACACTGCCTGATTCATACACTGCCTGATTCACACACTGCCTGATTCACACACTGCCTGATTCATACACTGCCTGATTCACATACTGCCTGATATACACACTGCCTGATTCATAAACTGCCTGATTCACATACTGCCTGATATACACACTGCCTGATTCATAAACTGCCTGATTCATACACTGCCTGATTCATACACTGCCTGATTCATACACTGCCTGATTCATACACTGCCTGATTCACACACTGCCTGATTCACATACTGCCTGATTCACACACTGCCTGATTCACACACTGCCTGATTCACACACTGCCTGATATACACACTGCCTGATTCATAAACTGCCTGATTCACATACTGCCTGATATACACACTGCCTGATTCATAAACTGCCTGATTCATGAACTGCCTGATTCATACACTGCCTGATTCATACACTGCCTGATTCATACACTGCCTGATTCATACACTGCCTGATTCACACACTGCCTGATTCATACACTGCCTGATTCATACACTGCCTGATTCACATACTGCCTGATTCACATACTGCCTGATTCACAAACTGCTTGATTCACACACTGCCTGATATACACACTGCCTGATTCATACACTGCTTGATTCATACACTGCCTGATTCACACACTGCCTGATTCACACACTGCCTGATTCACACACTGCCTGATTCACACACTGCCTGATTCATACGCTGCCTGATTCACACACTGCCTGTTATACACACTGCCTGATTCATACAATGCCTGATATCCACAATGCCTGATTCAAAAACTGCCTGATTCATAAAATGCCTGATTCACAAACTGCTTGATTCACAAACTGCTTGATTCACAAACTGCTTGATTCACACATTGCTTGATTCACACACTGCTTGAGTCACACACTGCCTGATTCACACACTGCCTGATTCAGGCACTGCTTGATTCACAAACTGCCTGATTCACACACTGCCTGACATAAGGACAATCTGATTTACACAGTGGCTGATATACACACTGCCTGATTCATGCACTGCTTGATTCACAAACTGCCTGATTCACAAACTGCTTGATTCACAAACTGCTTGATTCACACACTGCTTGATTCACACACTGCCTGATTCACACACTGCCTGATTCACACACTGCCTGATTCACACACTGCCTGATATACACACTGCCTGATATACACACTGCCTGATATACACACTGCCTGATATACACACTGCCTGATTCACACACAGCTTGATTCACACACAGCTTGATTCACACACAGCTTGATTCACACACAGCTTGATTCACACACAGCTTGATTCACACACTGTTTGATATACAGACTGCCTGATTCATAAACTGCCTGATTCACGCACTGCCTGATTCACATACTGCCTGATTCATACATTGCCTGATTCATACACTGCCTGACATACACGCTGCCTGATTCATACACTGCTTGACTCACAAACTGCCTGATTCATGCACTGCTTGATTCACAAACTGCCTGATTCACACACTGCCTGATTTACACACAACTGATTCACACACTGCCCGATTCACACACTGCCTGACATAAGGACAATCTGATTTACACAGTGGCTGATATACACACTGCCTGATTCATGCACTGCTTGATTCACAAACTGCCTGATTCATACACTGCTTGATTCACACACTGCTTGATTCACACACTGCCTGATTCACACACTGCTTGATATACACACTGCCTGATTCACAAACTGCTTGATTTACACAGTGGCTGATATACACACTGCCTGATTCATGCACTGCTTGATTCACAAACTGCCTGATTCATACACTGCTTGATTCAAAAACTGCCGGATATACACACTGCCTGATTCACAAACTGCCCGATTCACACACTGCCTGATATAAACACAATCTGATTTACACACTGCCTGATATACACACTGCCTGATATACACACTGCCTGATTCACACACTGCCTGATTCACACACTGCCTGATTCACACACTGCCTGATTCACACACGGCCCGATTCACACATGGCCCGATTCACACACGGTCCGATTCACACACGGCTCGATTCACACACGGCCCGATTCACACACGGCCCGATTCACACACGGCCCGATTCACACACTGCCTGATTCACACACTGCCTGATTCACTCACTGCCTGATTCACTCACTGCCTGATTCACTCACTGCCTGATTCACTCACTGCCTGAAATACACACTGCCTGAAATACACACTGCCTGATTCATAAACTGCCTGATTCACAAACTGGTGATTCATACACTGCTTGATTCACAAATTGCCTGATCCACACACTGCCTGATTTACACACTGCCTGATTCACACGCTGCCCGATTCACACACTGCCTGACATAAAGACGACCTGATTTACACAGTGGCTGATATTAACACTGACTGATTCATGCACTGCTTGATTCACAAACTGCCTGATTCATACACTGCTTGGTTCACAAACTGCCGGATTTACACACTGCCCTTTTCACACACTGCCCGATTCACACACTGCCTGACATAAAGACGACCTGATTTACACAGTGGCTGATATACTCACTGACTGATTCATAAACTGCCTGATTTACAAACTGCCTGATTCACAAACTGCTTGATTCACACACTGCCTGATTCACACACTGCCTGATTCACACACTGCCTGATTCACACACTGCCTGATTCACACACTGCCTGATACACACACTGCCTGATATACACACTGCCTGATATACACACTGCCTGATATACACACTGCCTGATATACACACTGCCTGATATACACACTGCCTGATTCATACAATGCCTGATATACACACTGCCTGATTCACAAACTGCCTGATTCACACACTGCCTGATTCACAAACTGCTTGATTCGCACACTGCCAGATATACACACTGCCCGATTCATAAACTGCCTAATTCACAAACTGCTTGATTCACACACTGCCTGATATACACTGTGTTTGATTCATAAACTGCCTGATTCACACACTGCTTGATTCACAAACTGCTTGATTCACAAACTGCTTGATTCACACACTGCCTGAGAAACACACTGCCTGAGAAACACACTGCCTGAGAAACACACTGCCTGAGAAACACACTGCCTGACATACACAATGCCTGATTCATAACCTGCCTGATTCACACACTGCCTGTTCTACACACTGCCTGATTCATACACTGTCTGTTTCACACACTGCCTGATATACACATTGCCTGATTCACAAACTGCTTGATTCACAAACTGCTTGATTCACAAGCTGCTTGATTCTCAAGCTGCCTGATTCACACACTGCCTGATTCACACACTGCCTGATTCACACACTGCCTGATTCACACACTGCCTGAAATACACACTGCCTGATTCATAAACTGCCTGATTCACACACTGCCTGATCTGCACACTGCCTGATTCATAAACTGCCCGATTCACACACTGCCTGACATAAAGACGACCTGATTTACACAGTGGCTGATATACACACTGACTTTTTCATGCACTGCTTGATTCACAAACTGCTTGATTCACAAACTGCTTGATTCACAAACTGCTTGCTTCACAAACTGCTTGATTCACAAACTGCTTGATTCACAAACTGCTTGATTCACAAACTGCTTGATTCACAAACTGCCTGATTCACACACTGCTTGATTCACACACTGCTTGATTCACACACTGCTTGATTCACACACTGCTTGATTCACACACTGCCTGATTCACACACTGCCTGATTCACACACTGCCTGATTCACACACTGCCTGATTCACACACTGCCTGATTCACACACCGCCTGATTCACACACCGCCTGATTCACACACTGCCTGATTCATACACTGCCTGATTCATACACTGCCTGATATACACACTGCCTGATTCACACACTGCTTGATTCACACACTGCTTGATTCACACACTGCTTGATTCACACACTGCTTGATTCACACACTGCTTGATTCACACACTGCCTGATATACACACTGCCTGATTCATACACAGCTTGATTCACACACTGTTTGATATACACACTGCCTGATTCATAAACTGCCTGATTCACACACTGCCTGATATACACACTGCCTGATTCATACACTGCCTGATTCATGCAATGCCTGACATACACGCTGCCTGATTCATACACTGCTTGACTCACAAACTGCCTGATTCATGCACTGCTTGATTCACAAACTGCCTGATTCACACACTGCCTGATTTACACACAACTGATTCACACACTGCCCGATTCACACACTGCCTGACATAAGGACAATCTGATTTACACAGTGGCTGATATACACACTGCCTGATTCATGCACTGCTTGATTCACAAACTGCCTGATTCATACACTGCTTGATTCAAAAACTGCCGGATATACACACTGCCCGATTCACACACTGCCTGACATAAACACAATCTGATTTACACACAGGCTGACATACACACTGCCTGATATACACACTGCCTGATTCATAAACTGCCTGACATAAACACAATCTGATTTACACACAGGCTGACATACACACTGCCTGATATACACACTGCCTGATTCATAAACTGCCTGACATAAACACAATCTGATTTACACACAGGCTGACATACACACTGCCTGATATACACACTGCCTGATTCATAAACTGCCTGATTCATACACAGCCTGATTCATACACAGCCTTATTCACATACTGCCTGATTCACATACTGCCTGATTCACATACTGCCTGATTCACATACTGCCTGATATACACACTGCCTGATTCATAAACTGCCTGATTCACACACTGCCTGATTCACACACTGCCTGATTCACACACTGTCTGATTCACACACTGCCTGATTCACATACTGCCTGATATACACACTGCCTGATTCATAAACTGCCTGATTCACATACTGCCTGATATACACACTGCCTGATTCATAAACTGCCTGATTCATACACTGCCTGATTCATACACTGCCTGATTCATACACTGCCTGATTCACACACTGCCTGATTCATACACTGCCTGATTCATACACTGCCTGATTCATACACTGCCTGATTCATACACTGCCTGATTCACACACTGCCTGATATACACACTGCCTGATTCACACACTGCCTGATTCACACACTGCCTGATTCATACACTGCCTGATTCACATACTGCCTGATATACACACTGCCTGATTCATAAACTGCCTGATTCACATACTGCCTGATATACACACTGCCTGATTCATACACTGCCTGATTCATACACTGCCTGATTCATACACTGCCTGATTCACATACTGCCTGATATACACACTGCCTGATTCACAAACTGCTTGATTCACACACTGCCTGATATACACACTGCCTGATTCACACGCTGCCTGATTCACACACTGCCTGATTCACACGCTGCCTGATTCACACGCTGCCTGATTCATACGCTGCCTGATTCACACACTGCCTGTTATACACACTGCCTGTTATACACACTGCCTGATTCATACAATGCCTGATATCCACACTGCCTGATTCAAAAACTGCCTGATTCATAAAATGCCTGATTCACAAACTGCTTGATTCACACACTGCCTGACATAAGGACAATCTGATTTACACAGTGGCTGATATACACACTGCCTGATTCATGCACTGCTTGATTCACAAACTGCCTGATTCATACACTGCTTGATTCAAAAACTGCCGGATATACACACTGCCCGATTCACACACTGCCTGACATAAACACAATCTGATTTACACACAGGCTGACATACACACTGCCTGATATACACACTGCCTGATTCATAAACTGCCTGATTCATACACAGCCTGATTCATACACAGCCTGATTCATACACACCCTGATTCACATACTGCCTGATTCACATACTGCCTGATTCACATACTGCCTGATTCACATACTGCCTGATATACACACTGCCTGATTCATAAACTGCCTGATTCATAAACTGCCTGATTCACACACTGCCTGATTCACACACTGCCTGATTCACACACTGCCTGATTCATACACTGCTTGATTCATACACTGCCTGATTCACACACTGCCTGATTCACACACTGCCTGATTCACACACTGCCTGATTCACACACTGCCTGATTCACACACTGCCTGATTCACACGCTGCCTGATTCATACGCTGCCTGATTCATACGCTGCCTGATTCACACACTGCCTGTTATACACACTGCCTGATTCATACAATGCCTGATATCCACACTGCCTGATTCAAAAACTGCCTGATTCATAAAATGCCTGATTCACAAACTGCTTGATTCACAAACTGCTTGATTCACAAACTGCTTGATTCACACACTGCTTGATTCACACACTGCTTGAGTCACACACTGCCTGATTCACACACTGCCTGATTCAGGCACTGCTTGATTCACAAACTGCCTGATTCACACACTGCCTGACATAAGGACAATCTGATTTACACAGTGGCTGATATACACACTGCCTGATTCATGCACTGCTTGATTCACAAACTGCCTGATTCACAAACTGCTTGATTCACAAACTGCTTGATTCACACACTGCTTGATTCACACACTGCTTGATTCACACACTGCCTGATTCACACACTGCCTGATTCACACACTGCCTGATTCACACACTGCCTGATATACACACTGCCTGATATACACACTGCCTGATATACACACTGCCTGATATACACACTGCCTGATATACACACTGCCTGATTTACACACAGCTTGATCACACACAGCTTGATTCACACACAGCTTGATTCACACACAGCTTGATTCACACACAGCTTGATTCACACACAGCTTGATTCACACACTGTTTGATATACAGACTGCCTGATTCATAAACTGCCTGATTCACGCACTGCCTGATTCACACACTGCCTGATTCATACATTGCCTGATTCATACACTGCCTGACATACACGCTGCCTGATTCATACACTGCTTGACTCACAAACTGCCTGATTCATGCACTGCTTGATTCACAAACTGCCTGATTCACACACTGCCTGATTTACACACAACTGATTCACACACTGCTTGATTCACACACTGCCTGATTCACACACTGCTTGATATACACACTGCCTGATTCACAAACTGCCTGATTTACACAGTGGCTGATATACACACTGCTTGATTCACAAACTGCCTGATTCATACACTGCTTGATTCAAAAACTGCTGGATATACACACTGCCTGATTCACAAACTGCCCGATTCACACACTGCCTGATATAAACACAATCTGATTTACACACTGCCTGATATACACACTGCCTGATTCACACACTGCCCGATTCACATACTGCCCGATTCACACACTGCCCGATTCACACACGGCCCGATTCACACACGGCCCGATTCACACACGGCCCGATTCACACACGGCCCGATTCACACACGGCCCGATTCACACACGGCCCGATTCACACACTGCCTGATTCACTCACTGCCTGATTCACTCACTGCCTGATTCACTCACTGCCTGATTCACTCACTGCCTGAAATACACACTGCCTGAAATACACACTGCCTGATTCATAAACTGCCTGATTCACAAACTGGTGATTCATACACTGCTTGATTCACAAATTGCCTGATCCACACACTGCCTGATTTACACACTGCCTGATTCACACGCTGCCCGATTCACACACTGCCTGACATAAAGACGACCTGATTTGCACAGTGGCTGATATTAACACTGACTGATTCATGCACTGCTTGATTCACAAACTGCCTGATTCATACACTGCTTGGTTCACAAACTGCCGGATTTACACACTGCCCTTTTCACACACTGCCCGATTCACACACTGCCTGACATAAAGACGACCTGATTTACACAGTGGCTGATATACACACTGCCTGATTCATAAACTGCCTGATTCACATACTGCCTGATATACACACTGCCTGATTCATACACTGCCTGATATACACACTGCCTGATTCACATACTGCCTGATATACACACTGCCTGATTCATAAACTGCCTGATTCACATACTGCCTGATATACACACTGCCTGATTCATACACTGCCTGATTCACACACTGCCTGATTCACACACTGCCTGATTCATACACTGCCTGATTCACATACTGCCTGATATACACACTGCCTGATTCATAAACTGCCTGATTCACATACTGCCTGATATACACACTGCCTGATTCATAAACTGCCTGATTCATACACTGCCTGATTCATACACTGCCTGATTCATACACTGCCTGATTCACACACTGCCTGATTCACATACTGCCTGATTCACACACTGCCTGATTCACACACTGCCTGATTCACATACTGCCTGATATACACACTGCCTGATTCATAAACTGCCTGATTCACATACTGCCTGATATACACACTGCCTGATTCATAAACTGCCTGATTCATAAACTGCCTGATTCATACACTGCCTGATTCATACACTGCCTGATTCATACACTGCCTGATTCATACACTGCCTGATTCACACACTGCCTGATTCATACACTGCCTGATTCATACACTGCCTGATTCACATACTGCCTGATTCACATACTGCCTGATTCACAAACTGCTTGATTCACACACTGCCTGATATACACACTGCCTGATTCATACACTGCTTGATTCATACTCTGCCTGATTCACACACTGCCTGATTCTCACACTGCCTGATTCACACACTGCCTGATTCACACACTGCCTGATTCACACGCTGCCTGATTCATACGCTGCCTGATTCACACACTGCCTGTTATACACACTGCCTGATTCATACAATGCCTGATATCCACACTGCCTGATTCAAAAACTGCCTGATTCATAAAATGCCTGATTCACAAACTGCTTGATTCACAAACAGCTTGATTCACAAACTGCTTGATTCACACACTGCTTGATTCACACACTGCTTGAGTCACACACTGCCTGATTCACACACTGCCTGATTCAGGCACTGCTTGATTCACAAACTGCCTGATTCACACACTGCCTGACATAAGGACAATCTGATTTACACAGTGGCTGATATACACACTGCCTGATTCATGCACTGCTTGATTCACAAACTGCCTGATTCACAAACTGCTTGATTCACAAACTGCTTGATTCACACTCTGCTTGATTCACACACTGCTTGATTCACACACTGCCTGATTCACACACTGCCTGATTCACACACTGCCTGATTCACACACTGCCTGATTCACACACTGCCTGATATACACACTTCCTGATATACACACTTCCTGATATACACACTGCCTGATATACACACTGCCTGATATACACACTGCCTGATATACACACTGCCTGATATACACACTGCCTGATATACACACTGCCTGATTCACACACTGCCTGATTCACACACTGCCTGATTCACACACAGCTTGATTCACACACAGCTTGATTCACACACAGCTTGATTCACACACAGCTTGATTCACACACTGTTTGATATACAGACTGCCTGATTCATAAACTGCCTGATTCACGCACTGCCTGATTCACACACTGCCTGATTCATACATTGCCTGATTCATACACTGCCTGACATACACGCTGCCTGATTCATACACTGCTTGACTCACAAACTGCCTGATTCATGCACTGCTTGATTCACAAACTGCCTGATTCACACACTGCCTGATTTACACACAACTGATTCACACACTGCCCGATTCACACAGTGCCCGATTCACACACTGCCTGACATAAGGACAATCTGATTTACACAGTGGCTGATATACACACTGCCTGATTCATGCACTGCTTGATTCACAAACTGCCTGATTCATACACTGCTTGATTCACACACTGCTTGATTCACACACTGCCTGATTCACACACTGCTTGATATACACACTGCCTGATTCACAAACTGCCTGATTTACACAGTGGCTGATATACACACTGCCTGATTCATGCACTGCTTGATTCACAAACTGCCTGATTCATACACTGCTTGATTCAAAAACTGCCGGATATACACACTGCCTGATTCACAAACTGCCCGATTCACACACTGCCTGATATAAACACAATCTGATTTACACACTGCCTGATATACACACTGCCTGATTCACACACTGCCTGATTCACACACTGCCCGATTCACACACTGCCCGATTCACACACGGCCCGATTCACACACGGCCCGATTCACACACGGCCCGATTCACACACGGCCCGATTCACACACGGCCCGATTCACACACTGCCTGATTCACACACTGCCTGATTCACTCACTGCCTGATTCACTCACTGCCTGATTCACTCACTGCCTGATTCACTCACTGCCTGAAATACACACTGCCTGATTCATAATCTGCCTGATTCACAAACTGGTGATTCATACACTGCTTGATTCACAAATTGCCTGATCCACACACTGCCTGATTTACACACTGCCTGATTCACACGCTGCCCGATTCACACACTGCCTGACATAAAGACGACCTGATTTGCACAGTGGCTGATATTAACACTGACTGATTCATGCACTGCTTGATTCACAAACTGCCTGATTCATACACTGCTTGGTTCACAAACTGCCGGATTTACACACTGCCCTTTTCACACACTGCCCGATTCACACACTGCCTGACATAAAGACGACCTGATTTACACAGTGGCTGATATACACACTGCCTGATTCATAAACTGCCTGATTCACATACTGCCTGATATACACACTGCCTGATTCATACACTGCCTGATATACACACTGCCTGATTCACATACTGCCTGATATACACACTGCCTGATTCATAAACTGCCTGATTCACATACTGCCTGATATACACACTGCCTGATTCATACACTGCCTGATTCACACACTGCCTGATTCACACACTGCCTGATTCATACACTGCCTGATTCACATACTGCCTGATATACACACTGCCTGATTCATAAACTGCCTGATTCACATACTGCCTGATATACACACTGCCTGATTCATAAACTGCCTGATTCATACACTGCCTGATTCATACACTGCCTGATTCATACACTGCCTGATTCACACACTGCCTGATTCACATACTGCCTGATTCACACACTGCCTGATTCACACACTGCCTGATTCACATACTGCCTGATATACACACTGCCTGATTCATAAACTGCCTGATTCACATACTGCCTGATATACACACTGCCTGATTCATAAACTGCCTGATTCATAAACTGCCTGATTCATACACTGCCTGATTCATACACTGCCTGATTCATACACTGCCTGATTCATACACTGCCTGATTCACACACTGCCTGATTCATACACTGCCTGATTCATACACTGCCTGATTCACATACTGCCTGATTCACATACTGCCTGATTCACAAACTGCTTGATTCACACACTGCCTGATATACACACTGCCTGATTCATACACTGCTTGATTCATACACTGCCTGATTCACACACTGCCTGATTCTCACACTGCCTGATTCACACACTGCCTGATTCACACACTGCCTGATTCACACGCTGCCTGATTCATACGCTGCCTGATTCACACACTGCCTGTTATACACACTGCCTGATTCATACAATGCCTGATATCCACACTGCCTGATTCAAAAACTGCCTGATTCATAAAATGCCTGATTCACAAACTGCTTGATTCACAAACTGCTTGATTCACAAACTGCTTGATTCACACACTGCTTGATTCACACACTGCTTGAGTCACACACTGCCTGATTCACACACTGCCTGATTCAGGCACTGCTTGATTCACAAACTGCCTGATTCACACACTGCCTGACATAAGGACAATCTGATTTACACAGTGGCTGATATACACACTGCCTGATTCATGCACTGCTTGATTCACAAACTGCCTGATTCACAAACTGCTTGATTCACAAACTGCTTGATTCACAAACTGCTTGATTCACACACTGCTTGATTCACACACTGCTTGATTCACACACTGCCTGATTCACACACTGCCTGATTCACACACTGCCTGATTCACACACTGCCTGATTCACACACTGCCTGATTCACACACTGCCTGATATACACACTTCCTGATATACACACTTCCTGATATACACACTTCCTGATTCACACACTGCCTGATTCACACACTGCCTGATTCACACACTGCCTGATTCACACACTGCCTGATTCACACACAGCTTGATTCACACACAGCTTGATTCACACACAGCTTGATTCACACACAGCTTGATTCACACACAGCTTGATTCACACACTGTTTGATATACAGACTGCCTGATTCATAAACTGCCTGATTCACGCACTGCCTGATTCACACACTGCCTGATTCATACATTGCCTGATTCATACACTGCCTGACATACACGCTGCCTGATTCATACACTGCTTGACTCACAAACTGCCTGATTCATGCACTGCTTGATTCACAAACTGCCTGATTCACACACTGCCTGATTTACACACAACTGATTCACACACTGCCCGATTCACACACTGCCCGATTCACACACTGCCTGACATAAGGACAATCTGATTTACACAGTGGCTGATATACACACTGCCTGATTCATGCACTGCTTGATTCACAAACTGCCTGATTCATACACTGCTTGATTCACACACTGCTTGATTCACACACTGCCTGATTCACACACTGCTTGATATACACACTGCCTGATTCACAAACTGCCTGATTTACACAGTGGCTGATATACACACTGCCTGATTCATGCACTGCTTGATTCACAAACTGCCTGATTCATACACTGCTTGATTCAAAAACTGCCGGATATACACACTGCCTGATTCACAAACTGCCCGATTCACACACTGCCTGATATAAACACAATCTGATTTACACACTGCCTGATATACACACTGCCTGATTCACACACTGCCTGATTCACACACTGCCTGATTCACACACTGCCCGATTCACACACTGCCCGATTCACACACGGCCCGATTCACACACGGCCCGATTCACACACGGCCCGATTCACACACGGCCCGATTCACACACTGCCTGATTCACACACTGCCTGATTCACTCACTGCCTGATTCACTCACTGCCTGATTCACTCACTGCCTGATTCACTCACTGCCTGATTCACTCACTGCCTGAAATACACACTGCCTGATTCATAAACTGCCTGATTCACAAACTGGTGATTCATACACTGCTTGATTCACAAATTGCCTGATCCACACACTGCCTGATTTACACACTGCCTGATTCACACGCTGCCCGATTCACACACTGCCTGACATAAAGACGACCTGATTTACACAGTGGCTGATATTAACACTGACTGATTCATGCACTGCTTGATTCACAAACTGCCTGATTCATACACTGCTTGGTTCACAAACTGCCGGATTTACACACTGCCCTTTTCACACACTGCCCGATTCACACACTGCCTGACATAAAGACGACCTGATTTACACAGTGGCTGATATACACACTGACTGATTCATAAACTGCCTGATTTACAAACTGCCTGATTTACAAACTGCCTGATTCACAAACTGCTTGATTCACACACTGCCTGATTCACACACTGCCTGATTCACACACTGCCTGATTCACACACTGCCTGATTCACACACTGCCTGATTCACACACTGCCTGATTCACACACTGCCTGATTCACACACTGCCTGATATACACACTGCCTGATATACACACTGCCTGATATACACACTGCCTGATTCATACAATGCCTGATATACACACTGCCTGATTCACAAACTGCCTGATTCACACACTGCCTGATTCACAAACTGCTTGATTCACACACTGCCAGATATACACACTGCCCGATTCATAAACTGCCTAATTCACAAACTGCTTGATTCACACACTGCCTGATATACACTGTGTTTGATTCATAAACTGCCTGATTCACACACTGCTTGATTCACAAACTGCTTGATTCACACACTGCCTGAAAAACACACTGCCTGAGAAACACACTGCCTGAGAAACACACTGCCTGAGAAACACACTGCCTGAAATACACAATGCCTGATTCATAACCTGCCTGATTCACACACTGCCTGTTATACACACTGCCTGATTCATACACTGTCTGTTTCACACACTGCCTGATATACACATTGCCTGATTCACAAACTGCTTGATTCACAAACTGCTTGATTCACAAACTGCTTGATTCACAAGCTGCTTGATTCACAAGCTGCCTGATTCACACACTGCCTGATTCACACACTGCCTGATTCACACACTGCCTGAAATACACACTGCCTGATTCATAAACTGCCTGATTCACACACTGCCTGATCTGCACACTGCCTGATTCATAAACTGCCCGATTCACACACTGCCTGACATAAAGACGACCTGATTTACACAGTGGCTGATATACACACTGACTGATTCATGCACTGCTTGATTCACAAACTGCTTGATTCACAAACTGCTTGATTCACAAACTGCTTGATTCACAAACTGCCTGATTCACACACTGCTTGATTCACACACTGCTTGATTCACACACTGCTTGATTCACACACTGCTTGATTCACACACTGCTTGATTCACACACTGCCTGATTCACACACTGCCTGATTCACACACTGCCTGATTCACACACTGCCTGATTCACACACTGCTTGATCTACACCCTGCCTGATTCACACACTGCTTGATCTACACCCTGCCTGATTCATAAACTGCCTGATTCACAAACTGCCTGATTCACACACTGCCTGATTCACACACTGCCTGATTCACACACTGCCTGATTCACACACCGCCTGATTCATACACTGCCTGATTCATACACTGCCTGTTATACACACTGCCTGATATACACACTGCCTGATTCACACACTGCTTGATTCACACACTGCTTGATTCACACACTGCTTGATTCACACACTGCCTGATATACACACTGCCTGATTCATACACAGCTTGATTCACACACTGTTTGATATACACACTGCCTGATTCATAAACTGCCTGATTCACACACTGCCTGATATACACACTGCCTGATTCATACACTGCCTGATTCATGCAATGCCTGACATACACGCTGCCTGATTCATACACTGCTTGACTCACAAACTGCCTGATTCATGCACTGCTTGATTCACAAACTGCCTGATTCACACACTGCCTGATTTACAGACAACTGATTCACACACTGCCCGATTCACACACTGCCTGACATAAGGACAATCTGATTTACACAGTGGCTGATATACACACTGCCTGATTCATGCACTGCTTGATTCACAAACTGCCTGATTCATACACTGCTTGATTCATAAACTGCCTGATTCATACACTGCCTGATTCATACACTGCCTGATTCATACACTGCCTGATTCACACACTGCCTGATTCATACACTGCCTGATTCATACACTGCCTGATTCATACACTGCCTGATTCACATACTGCCTGATATACACACTGCCTGATTCACAAACTGCTTGATTCACACACTGCCTGATATACACACTGCCTGATTCATACACTGCTTGATTCATACACTGCTTGATTCACACACTGCCTGATTCACACACTGCCTGATTCACACACTGCCTGATTCACACGCTGCCTGATTCACACGCTGCCTGATTCATACGCTGCCTGATTCACACACTGCCTGTTATACACACTGCCTGATTCATACAATGCCTGATATCCACACTGCCTGATTCAAAAACTGCCTGATTCATAAAATGCCTGATTCACAAACTGCTTGATTCACAAACTGCTTGATTCACAAACTGCTTGATTCACACACTGCTTGATTCACACACTGCTTGATTCACACACTGCTTGATTCACACACTGCCTGATTCACACACTGCCTGATTCAGGCACTGCTTGATTCACAAACTGCCTGATTCACACACTGCCTGACATAAGGACAATCTGATTTACACAGTGGCTGATATACACACTGCCTGATTCATGCACTGCTTGATTCACAAACTGCCTGATTCACAAACTGCTTGATTCACAAACTGCTTGATTCACACACTGCTTGATTCACACACTGCTTGATTCACACACTGCCTGATTCACACACTGCCTGATTCACACACTGCCTGATTCACACACTGCCTGATTCACACACTGCCTGATATACACACTGCCTGATATACACACTGCCTGATATTCACACTGCCTGATATACACACTGCCTGATATACACACTGCCTGATTCACACACTGCCTGATTCACACACAGCTTGATTCACACACAGCTTGATTCACACACAGCTTGATTCACACACAGCTTGATTCACACACAGCTTGATTCACACACTGTTTGATATACAGACTGCCTGATTCATAAACTGCCTGATTCACGCACTGCCTGATTCACACACTGCCTGATTCATACACTGCCTGATTCATACCCTGCCTGACATACACGCTGCCTGATTCATACACTGCTTGACTCACAAACTGCCTGATTCATGCACTGCTTGATTCACAAACTGCCTGATTCACACACTGCCTGATTTGCACACAACTGATTCACACACTGCCCGATTCACACACTGCCTGACATAAGGACAATCTGATTTACACAGTGGCTGATATACACACTGCCTGATTCATGCACTGCTTGATTCACAAACTGCCTGATTCATACACTGCTTGATTCAAAAACTGCCGGATATACACACTGCCCGATTCACACACTGCCTGACATAAACACAATCTGATTTACACACAGGCTGACATACACACTGCCTGATATACACACTGCCTGATTCATAAACTGCCTGATTCATACACAGCCTGATTCATACACAGCCTGATTCATACACAGCCTGATTCATACACAGCCTGATTCACATACTGCCTGATTCACATACTGCCTGATTCACATACTGCCTGATATACACACTGCCTGATTCATAAACTGCCTGATTCATAAACTGCCTGATTCACACACTGCCTGATTCACACACTGCCTGATTCACACACTGCCTGATTCACACACTGCCTGATTCATACACTGCCTGATTCACAAACTGCTTGATTCACACACTGCCTGATATACACACTGCCTGATTCACACACTGCCTGATTCACACACTGCCTGATTCACACACTGCCTGATTCACACGCTGCCTGATTCATACGCTGCTTTATTCACACGCTGCCTGTTATACACACTGCCTGATTCATACAATGCTTGATTCACACACTGCCTGATATCCACACTGCCTGATTCAAAAACTGCCTGATTCATAAAATGCCTGATTCACAAACTGCTTGATTCACAAACTGCTTGATTCACACACTGCTTGATTCACACACTGCTTGATTTACACACTGCTTGATTCACACACTGCTTGATTCACACACTGCTTGATTCACACACTGCTTGATTCACACACTGCTTGATTCACAAACTGCCTGATTCACACACTGCCTGATTCACACACTGCCTGACATAAGGACAATCTGATTTACACAGTGGCTGATATACACACTGCCTGATTCATGCACTGCTTGATTCACAAACTGCCTGATTCACAAACTGCTTGATTCACACACTGCTTGATTCACACACTGCTTGATTCACACACTGCTTGATTCACACACTGCCTGATTCACACACTGCCTGATTCACACACTGCCTGATTCACACACTGCCCGATTCACACACTGCCTGACATAAGGACGACCTGATTTACACAGTGGCTGATATACACACTGCCTGATTCATGCACTGCTTGATTCACAAACTGCCTGATTCATACACTGCTTGATTCACACACTGCCTGATTCACACACTGCTTGATATACACACTGCCTGATTCACAAACTGCCTGATTCACAAACAGCCTGATTCACAAACTGCCTGGTTTACACACAACTGATTCACACACTGCCCGATTCACACACTGCCTGACATAAGGACGACCTGATTTACACAGTGGCTGATATACACACTGCCTGATTCATGCACTGCTTGATTCACAAACTGCCTGATTCATACACTGCTTTGTTCAAAAACTGCCGGATATACACACTGCCTGATTCACAAACTGCCCGATTCACACACTGCCTGATATTTTTTTTTTTAGAATTAGAATTAGAATATTCCAGCGCAGTACAGGCCCTTCGGCCCTCGATGTTGCGCCGAGCTGTGAAACCATCTGACCTACACTATTCCATTTTCATCCATGTGTCTATCCAATGTCCACTTAAATGCCCTTAAAGTTGGCGAATCTACTACTGCTGCAGGCAGGGCATTCCACGCCCTTACTACTCTCTGAGTAAAGAAACTACCTCTCACATCTGTCCTATATCTATCACCCCTCAACTTGAAGCTATGTCCCCTCGTGTTTGCCATCACCATCCGAGGAAAAAGACGCTCACTATCCACCCTATCTAACCCTCTGATTATCTTATATGTCTCTATTAAGTCACCTCTCCTCCTCCTTCTCTCCAACGAAAACAACCTCAAGTCCCTCAGCCTTTCCTCGTAAGACCTTCCCTCCATACCAGGCAACATCCTAGTAAATCTCCTCTGCACCCTTTCCATAGCTTCCACATCCTTTCTATAATGCGGTGACCAGAACTGCACGCAATACTCCAGGTGCGGTCTCACCAGAGTCTTGTACAGCTGCAGCATGACCTCGTGGCTCCGAAACTCGACCCCCCTACTAATAAAAGCTAACACACCATATGCCTTCTTGACAGCCCTATTAACCTGGTTAGCAACTTTCAGGGATTTATGCACCTGGACACCAAGATCTCTCTGTTCATCTACACTACCAAGAATCTTCCCATTTGCCCAGTACTCTGCATTCCTGTTACTCCTTCCAAAGTGAATCACCTCACACTTTTCCGCATTAAACTCCATTTGCCATCTCTCAGCCCAGCTCTGCAGCCTATCTATGTCTCTCTGTACCCTACAACATCCTTCGGCACTATCCACAACTCCACCGACCTTAGTGTCATCTGCAAATTTACTAACCCACCCTTCTACACCCTCTTCCAGGTCATTTATAAAAATGACAAACAGCAGTGGCCCCAAAACAGATCCTTGCGGTACACCACTAGTAACTAAACTCCAGGATGAACATTTGCCATCAACCACCACCCTCTGTCTTCTTTCAGCTAGCCAATTTCTGATCCAAAGCTCTAAATCACCTTCAACCCCATACTTCCGTATTTTCTGCAATAGCCTACCATGGGGAACCTTATCAAACGCCTTACTGAAATCCATATACACCACATCCACTGCTTTACCCTCATCCACCTGTTTGGTCACCTTCTCGAAAAACTCAATAAGGTTTGTGAGGCACGACCTACCCGTCACAAAACCGTGCTGACTATCTCTAATGTACTTATTCTTTTCAAGATGATTATAAATCCTGTCTCTTATAACCTTTTCCAACATTTTACCCACAACCGAAGTGAGGCTCACAGGTCTATAATTACCAGGGCTGTCTCTACTCCCCTTCTTGAACAAGGGGACAACATTTGCAATCCTCCAGTCTTCCGGCACTATTCCTGTCGACAATGACGACATAAAGATCAAGGACAAAGGCTCTGCAATCTCCTCCCTAGCTTCCCAGAGAATCCTAGGATAAATCCCATCTGGCCCAGGGGACTTATCTATTTTCACACTTTCCAAAATTGCTAACACCTCCTCCTTGTGAACCTCAATCCCATCTAGCCTTGTAGCCTGAATCTCAGTATTCTCAACAACATTTTCTTTCTCTACTGTAAATACTGACGCCAAATATTCATTTAACACTTCCCCTATCTCCTCTGATTCCACACACAACTTCCCACTACTATCCTTGATTGGCCCTAATCTAACTCTAGTCATTCTTTTATTCCTGATATACCTATAGAAAGCCTTAGGGTTTTCCCTGATCCGATCCACCAATGACTTCTCGTGTCCTCTCCTTGCTCTTCTTAGCTCTCCCTTTAGATCCTTCCTGGCTAGCTTGTAGCTCTCAAGCGCCCTAACTGAGCCTTCACGTCTCATCCTAACATAAGCCTTCTTCTTCCTCTTGACAAGCGCTTCAACTTCTTTCGTAAACCACGGCTCCCTCGCTCGACAACTTCCTCCCTGCCTCACAGGTACATACTTATCAAGGACACGCAGTAGCTGCTCCTTGAATAAGCTCCACATTTCGATTGTTCCCATCCCCTGCAGTTTCCTTCCCCATCCTACGCATCCTAAATCTTGCCTAATCGCATCATAATTTCCTTTCCCCCAGTTATAATTCTTGCCCTGCGGTATATACCTGTCCCTGCCCATCGCTAAGGTAAACCTAACCGAATTGTGATCACTGTCACCAAAGTGCTCACCTACATCTAAATCTAACACCTGGCCGGGTTCATTTCCCAGTACCAAATCCAATGTGGCATCGCCCCTGGTTGGCCTGTCTACATACTGTGTCAGAAAACCCTCCTGCACACACTGGACAAAAACTGACCCATCTAAAGTACTCGAACTATAGTATTTCCAGTCGATATTTGGAAAGTTAAAGTCCCCCATAACAACTACCCTGTTACTCTCACCCCTGTCGAGAATCATCTTCGCTATCCTTTCCTCTACATCTCTGGAACTATTCGGAGGTCTATAAAAGACTCCCAACAGGGTAACCTCACCTCTCCTGTTTCTAACCTCAGCCCATACTACCTCAGTAGACGAGTCCTCAAACGTCCTTTCTGTCGCTGTAATACTCTCCTTGATTAACAATGCCACACCCCCCCCTCTTTTACCATCTTCTCTGTTCTTACTGAAACATCTAAATCCCGGAATCTGCAACATCCATTCCTGCCCCTGCTCTACCCATGTCTCCGAAATGGCCACTACATCGAGATCCCAGGTACCAACCCATGCTGCAAGCTCTCCCACCTTATTCCGGATGCTCCTGGCGTTGAAATAGACACACTTTAAACCAGGTTCTTGCTTGCCAGTGCCCTCTTGCTTCCTTGTAACCATATCCCTGACCTCACTACTCTCAACATCTTGTACATATAAACACAATCTGATTTACACACTGCCTGATTTACACACTGCCTGATTCATACACTGCCTGATTCATACACTGCCTGATATACACACTGCCTGATACACACACTGCCTGATACACACACTGCCTGATACACACACTGCCTGATACACACAGTGCCTGATTCACACACTGCCTGATTCACACACTGCCTGATTTACACACTGCCTGATTCATACACTGCCTGATTCATACACTGCCTGATATACACACTGCCTGATACACAAACTGCTTCATTCTCACAGTGCCTGATTCACACAGTGCCTGATTCACACAGTGCCTGATTCACACAGTGCCTGATTCACACACTGCCTGATATACACACTGCCTGATATACACACTGCCTGATTTCCACACTGCCTGATATACACACTGCCTGATATGCACACTGCCTGATTCACGCACAGCTTGATTCACACACTGCCTGATTCACACACAACTGATTCACACACTGCCTGATTCACACACTGCCTGATTCACACACTGCCTGATTCACACACTGCCTGATTCACACACTTACTGATATACACACTGCCTGATTCATAAACAGCCTGATTCACATACTGCCTGATATACACACTGCCTGATTCATAAACTGCCTGATTCACACACTGCCTGATTCATACACAGCCTGATTCACATACTGCCTGATATACACACTGCCTGATTCATAAACTGCCTGATTCACAAACTGCCTGATTCACACACTGCCTGATTCACACACTGCTTGATTCACACACTGCTTGATTCACACACTGCTTGATTCACACACTGCTTGATTCACACACTGCTTGATTCACACACTGCCTGATATACATACTGCCTATTTCACAAACTGCCTGATAAACACTCTGTTTGATTCATAAACTGCCTGATTCACACACTGCCCGATTCACACACTGCCCGATTCACACACTGCTTGATTCACAAACTGCTTGATTCACACACTGCCTGATATACACACTGCCTGATTCATGCACTGCTTGATTCACAAACTGCCTGATTCATACACTGCTTGATTCACAAACTGCCTGATTCATAAACTGCCTGATTCACAAACTGCCTGATTCACAAACTGCCTGATTCACACACTGCCTGATTCACACACTGCCTGATTCACACACTGCCTGATTCACACACTGCCTGATTCACACACTGCCTGATTCACACACTGCTTGATTCACACACTGTTTGATTCACACACTGCCTGATTCACACACAGCCTGATTCACACACTGCCTGATTCACACACTGCCTGATTCACACACTGCCTGATTCACACACTGCCTGATTCATAAACTGCCTGATTCATAAACTGCCTGATTCACACACTGCTTGATTCACAAACTGCTTGATTCACACACTGCCTGATATACACACTGCCTGATTCATAAACTGCCTGATTCACAAACTGCTTGATTGACAAACTGCTTGATTGACAAACTGCTTGATTCACACACTGACGATTTACTCACTGCTTGATTCACACACTGCCTGATATACACACTGACAATTTACACTCTGCACAATTTGCACACTGCTTGATTTGCACTCTGCTTGATTTACACACTGCCTGATATTCAGCCTGTCCTATTTACCCACTTCCCGATTTCTGCACTGCCAGATTCACACCCTGCCCGATTTACACACTGCCCCAATTTACACACTGCCCGATTTACACTCTGCCCGATTTACACACTGCCCGATTTACACACTGATGATTTGCACAATGCCTGATATACACACTGATGATTTACACAGTGCCTGATATACACATTGCTTGATTTACACACTGCTTGATTTACTAAACAAAGAACAAAGAACAAAGATAATTACAGCACAGGAACAGGCCCTTCGGCCCTCCAAGCCTGCGCCGATCCAGATCCTCTCTCTAAACATGTCGCCTATTTTCTAAGCTTCTGTATCTCTTTTCTTCCTGCCCATTCATGTATCTGTCTAGATACGTCTTAAAAGACTCCATCGTGCCCGCATCTACCACCTCCGCTGGCAATGCGTTCCAGGTGCCCACCACCCTCTGCGTAAAGAACTTTCCACGCATATCCCCCCTAAACTTTTCCCCTTTCACTTTGAACTCGTGTCCTCTAGTAATTGAAACCCCCACTCTGGGAAAAAGCTTCTTGCTATCCACCCTGTCTATACCTCTCATGATTTTGTACACCTCAATCAGGTCCCCCCTCAACCTCCGTCTTTCTAATGAAAATAATCCTAATCTACTCAACCTCTCTTCATAGCTAGCGCCCTCCATACCAGGCAACATCCTGGTGAACCTCCTCTGCACCCTCTCCAAAGCATCCACATCCTTTTGATAATGTGGCGACCAGAACTGTACGCAGTATTCCAAATGTGGCCGAACCAAAGTCCTATACAACTGTAACATGACCTGCCAACTCTTGTACTCAATGCCCCGTCCGATGAAGGAAAGCATGCCGTATGCCTTCTTGACCACTCTATTTACCTGCGTTGCCACCTTCAGGGAACAGTGGACCTGAACACCCAAATCTCTCTGGACATCAATTTTCCCCAGGACTTTTCCATTTACTGTATAGTTCACTCTTGAATTGGATCTTCCAAAATGCATCACCTCGCATTTGCCCTGATTGAACTCCATCTGCCATTTCTCTGCCCAACTCTCCAATCTATCGATATTCTGCTGTATTCTCTGACAGTCCCCTTCACTATCTGCTACTCCACCAATCTTAGTGTCGTCTGCAAATTTGCTAATCAGTCCACCTATACTTTCCTCCAAATCATTAATGTATATCACAAACAACAGTGGTCCCAGCACGGATCCCTGTGGAACACCACTGGTCACACGTCTCCATTTTGAGAAACTCCCTTCTACTGCTACTCTCTGTCTCCTGTTGCCCAGAAAGTTCTTTATCCATCTAAAAAGTTCACCTTGGACCCCAAGCGCCTTCACTTTCTCCATCAGCCTGCCATGGGGAACCTTATCAAACGCCTTACTGAAGTCCATGTATATGACATCGACAGCCCTTCCGTCATCAATCAACTTTGTCACTTCCTCAAAGAATTCTATTAAGTTGGTGAGACATGACCTTCCCTGCACAAAACCATGTTGCCTATCACTGATGAGCCCATTTTCTTCCAAATGGGAATAGATCCTATCCCTCAGTATCTTCTCCAGCAGCTTCCCTACCACTGACGTCAGGCTCACCGGTCTATAATTACCTGGATTATCCCTGCTACCCTTCTTAAACAAGGGGACAACATTAGCAATTCTCCAGTCCTCCGGGACCTCACCCGTGTTTAAGGATGCTGCAAAGATATCTGTTAATGCCCCAGCTATTTCCTCTCTCGCTTCCCTCAGTAACCTGGGATAGATCCCATCCGGACCTGGGGACTTGTCCACCTTAATGCCCTTTAGAATACCCAACACTTCCTCCCTCCTTATGCCGACTTGACCTAGAGTAATCAAACATCTGTTCCTAACCTCAACATCCGTCATGTCCCTCTCCTCGGTGAATACCGATGCAAAGTACTCGTTTAGAATCTCACCCATTTTCTCTGAGTCCAAGCATAACATTCCTCCTTTGTCCTTTAGTGGGCCAATCCTTTCTCTAGATACCCTCTTTCTCCTTATATATGAATAAAAGGCTTTGGGATTTTCCTTAACCCTGTTTGCTAAAGATATTTCATGACCCCTTTTAGCCCTCTTAATTCCTCGTTTCAGATTGGTCCTACATTCCCGATATTCTTTCAAAGCTTCGTCTTTCATCAGCCGCCTAGACCTTATGTATGCTTCCTTTTTCCTCTTAGCTAGTCTCACAATTTCACCTGTCATCCATGGTTCCCTAATCTTGCCATTTCTATCCCTCATTTTCACAGGAACATGTCTCTCCTGCACGCTAATCAACCTCTCTTTAAAAGCCTCCCACATATCACATGTGGATTTACCTTCAAACAGCTGCTCCCAATCTACATTTCCCAGCTCCTGCCGAATTTTGGTATAGTTGGCCTTCCCCCAATTTAGCACTCTTCCTTTAGGACCACTCTCGTCTTTGTCCATGAGTATTTTAAAGCTTACGGAATTGTGATCACTATTCCCAAAGTAGTCCCCTACTGACACTTCAACAACCTGGCCGGGCTCATTCCCCAACACCAGGTCCAGTATGGCCCCTTCCCGAGTTGGACTATTTACATACTGCTCTAGAAAACCTTCCTGGATGCTCCTTACAAATTCTGCTCCATCTGGACCTCTAACATTAAGCGAATCCCAGTCAATGTTGGGAAAATTAAAATCTCCTATCACCACCACCCTGTTGCTCCTACATCTTTCCATAATCTGTTTACATATTTGTACCTCTATCTCACGCTCGCTGTTGGGAGGCCTGTAGTACAGCCCCAACATTGTTACCGCACCCTTCCTATTTCTGAGTTCTGTCCATATTGCCTCACTGCTCGAGTCCTCCATAGTGCCCTCCTTCAGCACAGCTGTGATATCCTCTTTGACCAGTAATGCAACTCCTCCACCCCTTTTACCTCACTCTCTATCCCGCCTGAAGCATCGATATCCTGGGATATTTAGTTGCCAATCCTGCCCTTCCCTCAACCAAGTCTCAGTAATAGCAATAACATCATACTCCCAGGTACTAATCCAAGCCCTAAGTTCATCTGCCTTACCAACTACACTTCTTGCATTAAAACAAATGCACCTCAGACCACCAGTCCCTTTATATTCATCATCTGCTCCCTGCCTGCTCTTCCCCTTAGTCACACTGACTTCATTATCTAGTTTCTTACAGGCTTTTGTTACTACCTCCTCACTGTCAACTGACCTCAATTGGTTCCCATCCCCCTGCCACATTAGTTTAAACCCTCCCCAACAGCGTTAGCAAAAGCACCTCCAAGGACATTGGTTCCAGTCCGGCCCAGGTGTAGACCGTCCAATTTGTAATAGTCCCACCTCCCCCAGAACCGGTCCCAATGTCCCAAAAATCTGAACCCCTCCTTCCTGCACCATCTCTCAAGCCACGCATTCATCCTGACTATTCTTTCATTTTTACTCTGACTATCACGTGGCACTGGTAGTAATCCTGAGATTACTACCTCTGAGGTCCTACTTTTTAACTTGGCTCCTAACTCCCTAAACTCTGCTTGTAGGACCTCATCCCGTTTTTTACCTATATCATTGGTGCCTATGTGCACAACGACAACTGGCTGTTCACCCTCCCCCTTTAGAATGTTCTGCAGCCGATCTGAGACATCCCTGAGCCGTGCACCTGGGAGGCAACATACCATTCGGGAGCCTCGTTTTCGACCACAGAACCGCCTATCTACTCCCCTTACAATCGAATCCCCTACGACTATAGCCCTTCCACTCTTTTTCCCGCCCTTCTGAACAGCAGAGCCAGCCACGGTGCCATGGACCTGGCTACTGCTGCCTTCCCCTGGTGAGCCATCTCCCTCAACAGTATCCAAAACGGTATACTTGTTTTGGAGGGAGATGACCGCAGGGGACTCCTGCGCTGCCTTCCTGCTCTTTCTCTGCCTTTTGGTCACCCATTTCCTTTCTACCTCAGCAATCCTAATCTGCGGTGTGACCAATTCACTAAACGTGCTATCCACGACCTCCTCAGCATTGCGCATGCTCCAAAGTGAGTCCATCCGCAGCTTGAGAGCCGTCATGCGGTCTAACAAGAGCTGCAGCTGGACACACTTCCTGCACGTGAAGGAGTCAGGGTCATCAGCCATGTCCCTGAGCTCCCACATTGAGCAAGAGGAGCATGATACGGGTCTGAGATCTCCTGCCATTTTTAATCTTAAGTTTAAACTTAGTTAAATGAAAAAGGAACGAAAAGTTTTTACCAATCACAATAAAACCAGAGAAATCGAAAAAGCCTTACCTTATAAACACCCCACCGAGTCCTTTTTTTTTTGGTTACAGGAGGAGGGCGGGTGGGAGACACTACAAGTGTGGTGTCTCGGGTTCAGAAACTGCCCAAATATATAGTGTTTTACTTACCCAGCAGCCCCCTGGCCTCTGCCGAAAAACAAAAGGAAATTAAATTTACTTTCAAACTGACTTTCCCAGCTGCTCACTCGCTCACACGCTGCTCCCGAAAAAGCTGCTGCACTGAAAGGAAAGTTATTTTAAACCGCCCAAATATATAGTGTTTTACTTACCCAGCAGCCACCTGGCCTCCGCCGAAAAACAAAAGGAAATTAAATTTACTTTCAAACTGACTTTCCCAGCTGCTCACTCGCTCACACGCTGCTCCCGAAAAAGCTGCTGCACTGAAAGGAAAGTTATTTTAAACCGCCCAAATATATAGTGTTTTACTTACCCAGCAGCCCCCTGGCCTCCGCCGAAAAACAAAAGGAAATTAAATTTACTTTCAAACTGACTTTCCCAGCTGCTCACTCGCTCACACGCTGCTCCCGAAAAAGCTGCTGCACTGAAAGGAAAGTTATTTTAAACCGCACAAATATATAGTGTTTTACTTACCCAGCAGCCACCTGGCCTCCGCCGAAAAACAAAAGGAAATTAAATTTACTTTCAAACTGACTTTCCCAGCTGCTCACTCGCTCACACGCTGCTCCCGAAAAAGCTGCTGCACTGAAAGCTAGCTGATGATTTACACACAGCCTGATTTACACATCTACGATGTACTGACTGCTTGATTTACACACTGCCTGATAGACATACTGACGATTTACACACTGCCTGATATACACACTGACGATTTACACACTTCTTGATTTACACACTGCCTGATATACACACTGTCTGCTATACACACTGACGATTTACACACTGCCCGATATACACTCTGTCTGATTTACACACTGCCCGATTTAGACGCTGCCTGATTTACACACTGCATGAAATACACTCGGACGATGGACACACTGCCCGGTTTACACCCTGCTTGATTTACACACTGCTTGACTTACACACTGCATGAAATACACACGGATGATTTACACACTGCCTGATTTACACACTTCTTGATTTACACACTGATGATTTACACAGTGCCTGATATACCCTTTGCTTGATTTACACACTGCATGAAATAAACTCGGACGATGCACACACTGCCCAGTTTACACACTGCTTGATTTACACACTGCTCGACTTACACACTGCCTGATTTACACACTTGCTGATTTACACACTGATGATTTACACACTGCCTGATTTACACACTTCTTGATTTACACGTTGATGATTTACACACGGCCTGATATATACACTGACGATTTGCATCCTGCCTAATTTACACATTGCCTAATTTACACACTGATGGTGTATGCACTGCTTGATATACACACCGAAGATTTACACACTGCCTGATTTACACTCTGACGCTTTACACTCTGCCCAATTTACACACTGCCTGATATACAGACTGTGCTATATACTCACTGCCCAATTTACACATTGCCTGATATACATACTGCCTGATTTGCACACTGCCTGATTTGCACACTGCCTGATTAACACACTGATGATTTACACACTGCTTGATTTACACACTGATGATTTACTCACTGCTTGATTTACACACTCCCTGATATATACACTGACAATTTACATCCTGCCTAATTTACACACTGCCTAATTTACACACTGATGGTTTACACACTGCCTCATATACACACTGATGATTTAGACATGGCCTGATTTACACACTGCCTGATATATGCTCTGTCTGATTTACACACTGCCCTATTTAGACACTGCCTGATTTACACACTGCCTGATATATGCTCTGTCCGATTTACACACTGCCCTATTTAGACACTGTCTGATTTACACACTGCCTGATATATGCTCTGTCTGATTTACACACTGCCTGAGATACACACTGCTTGATTTACACACTGCTTGATGTACACACTGCCTGATATAAACACTGATGATTTACACACTGCTTGATTTACACACTGCCTGATATACAGACTGTCCTGTTTACACTCTGTCTGACATACACACTGACTGATTTACACACTGATGATTTACACACCACCTGATATACACTCTGTCTGATTTACACACTGCCCGATTTACACACTGCATGATATACACTCGAATGATGTACACACTGCCTGATTTACACACTGCTCAATTTACACACTGACGATTTACTCACTGCTTGATTCACACACTGCCTGATATACACACTGACAATTTACACTCTGCACAATTTGCACACTGCTTGATTTGCACTCTGCTTGATTTACACACTGCCTGATATACAGCCTGTCCTATTTGCCCACTGCCCTATTTACCCACTTCCCGATTTATGCACTGCCAGATTCACACCCTGCCCGATTTACACACTGCCCGATTTACACACTGCCCGATTTACACACTGCCCGATTTACACACTGATGATTTACACAATGCCTGATATACACACTGATGATTTACACACTGCCTGATATACACATTGCTTGATTTACACACTGCTTGATATATACACTGACAATTTACATCCTGCCTAATTTACACACTGCCTAATTTACACACTGATGGTTTACACACTGCCTCATATACACACTGATGATTTAGACATGGCCTGATTTACACACTGCCTGATATATGCTCTGTCTGATTTACACACTGCCCTATTTAGACACTGCCTGATTTACACACTGCCTGATATATGCTCTGTCCGATTTACACACTGCCCTATTTAGACACTGTCTGATTTACACACTGCCTGATATATGCTCTGTCTGATTTACACACTGCCTGAGATACACACTGCTTGATTTACACACTGCTTGATGTACACACTGCCTGATATAAACACTGATGATTTACACACTGCTTGATTTACACACTGCCTGATATACAGACTGTCCTATTTACACTCTGTCTGACATACACACTGACTGATTTACACACTGATGATTTACACACCACCTGATATACACTCTGTCTGATTTACACACTGCCCGATTTACACACTGCATGATATACACTCGAATGATGTACACACTGCCTGATTTACACACTGCTCAATTTACACACTGACGATTTACTCACTGCTTGATTCACACACTGCCTGATATACACACTGACAATTTACACTCTGCACAATTTGCACACTGCTTGATTTGCACTCTGCTTGATTTACACACTGCCTGATATACAGCCTGTCCTATTTGCCCACTGCCCTATTTACCCACTTCCCGATTTATGCACTGCCAGATTCACACCCTGCCCGATTTACACACTGCCCGATTTACACACTGCCCGATTTACACACTGATGATTTACACAATGCCTGATATACACACTGATGATTTAAACACTGCCTGATATACACATTGCTTGATTTACACACTGCTTGATTTACTAGCTGATGATTTACACACAGCCTGATTTACACATCTACGATGTACTGACTGCTTGATTTACACACTGCCTGATAGACATACTGACGATTTACACACTGCCTGATATACACACTGACGATTTACACACTTCTTGATTTACACACTGCCTGATATACACACTGTCTGCTATACACACTGACGATTTACACACTGCCCGATATACACTCTGTCTGATTTACACACTGCCCGATTTAGACGCTGCCTGATTTACACACTGCATGAAATACACTCGGACGATGCACACACTGCCCGGTTTACACCCTGCTTGATTTACACACTGCTTGACTTACACACTGCCTGATATACACACTGATATTTTACACACTGCCTGATTTACACACTTCTTGATTTACACACTGATGATTTACACACGGCCTGATATATACACTGACTATTTACATCCTGCCTCATTTACACACTGCCTAATTTACACACTGATTGTGTATACACTGCCTGATATACACACTGATGATTTACACACCGCCTGATTTACACACTGCCTGATATACACACTGACGACTTACACAGTGCCTGATATACCCTTTGCTTAATTTACACACTGCATGAAATAAACTCGGACGATGCACACACTGCCCAGTTTACACACTGCTTGATTTACACACTGCTCGACTTACACACTGCCTGATTTACACACTTGTTGATTTACACACTGATGATTTACACACTGCCTGATTTACACACTTCTTGATTTACACGTTGATGATTTACACACGGCCTGATATATGCACTGACGATTTGCATCCTGCCTAATTTACACACTGCCTAATTTACACACTGATGGTGTACGCACTGCTTGATATACACACTGATGATTTACACACTGCCTGATTTACACACTGACGTTTTACACTCTGCCCAATTTACACACTGCCTGATATACAGACTGTGCTATATACACACTGCCCAATTTACACATTGCCTGATATACATACTGCCTGATTTGCACACTGCCTGATTTGCACACTGCCTGATTAACACACTGATGATTTACACACTGATGATTTACACACTGCTTGATTGACACACTGACGATTTACTCACTGCTTGATTTACACACTCCCTGATACATACACTGACAATTTACATCCTGCCTAATTTACACACTGCCTAATTTACACACTGATGGTTTAGACACTGCCTGATATACACACTGATGATTTAGACACTGCCTGATTTACACACTGTCTGATATTTACCCTGATGATTTACACACTGACGATTTACAAACTGCCTGGTTCACACTCTGACGATTTACACACTGCCCAATTCACAAACTGCTTGATTTACACACTGCCTGATATAAAGACTGTGCTATATACACACTGTCCAATTTACACATTGCCTGAGTTGCACACTGACTCATTAACACACTGACAATTTACACACTGCTTGATTTACACACTGACGATTTACTCACTGCTTGATTTACACACTGCCTGATATATACACTGACGATTTACATCCTGCCTAATTTACACACTGCCTAATTTACACACTGATGGTTTACACACTGCCTCATATACACACTGATGATTTAGACATGGCCTGATTTACACACTGCCTGATATATGCTCTGTCTGATTTACACACTGCCCTATGTAGACACTGCCTGATTTACACACTGCCTGATATATGCTCTGTCTGATTTACACACTGCCCTATTTAAACACTGCCTGATTTACACACTGCCTGATATATGCTCTGTCTGATTTACACACTGCCCTATTTAGACACTGCCTGATTTACACACTGCCTTAGATACACACTGCTTGATTTACACACTGCTTGATGTACACACTGCCTGATATAAACACTGATGATATACACACTGATAATTTACACACTGCCCAATTTACACACTGCTTGATTCACACACTGCATGATTCACACACTGCCTGATTTACAAACTGCCTGATATACAGACTGTCCTATTTGCACACTGCCCAATTTACACTCTGCCTGATATACACACTGACTGATTTACTCACTGATGATTTACACACCACCTGATATACACTCTGTCTGATTTACACACTGCCCAATTTACACACTGCATGATATACACTCGAATGATGCACACACTGCTCAATTTACACACTTGTTGATTTACACACCGATGATTTACACATTGCCTGATTTACACACTTCTTGAAATACACATTGATGATTTACACACGGCCTGATATATACACTGACGATTTGCATCCTGCCTAATTTACACACTGCCTAATTTACACACTGATGGTGTATGCACTGCTTGATATCCACACCGAAGATTTACACACTGCCTGATTTACACTCTGACGTTTTACACTCTGCCCAATTTACACACTGCCTGATATACAGACTGTGCTATATACTCACTACCCAATTTACACATTGCCTGATATACATACTGCCTGATTTGCACACTGCCTGATTTGCACACTGCCTGGTTAACACACTGATGATTTACACACTGCTTGATTTAAACACTGATGATTTACTCACTGCTTGATTTACACACTCCCTGATATATACACTGACAATTTACATCCTGCCTAATTTACACACTGCCTAATTTACACACTGATGGTTTGCACACTGCCTCATATACACACTGATGATTTAGACATGGCCTGATTTACACACTGCCTGATATATGCTCTGTCTGATTTACACACTGCCCTATTTAGACACTGCCTGATTTACACACTGCCTGATATATGCTCTGTCCGATTTACACACTGCCCTATTTAGACACTGCCTGATTTACACACTGCCTGATATATGCTCTGTCTGATTTACACACTGCCTGAGATACACACTGCTTGATTTACACACTGCTTGATGTACACACTGCCTGATATAAACACTGATGATTTGCACACTGCTTGATTTACACACTGCCTGATATACAGACTGTCCTATTTACACTCTGTCTGACATACACACTGACTGATTTACACACTGATGATTTACACACCACCTGATATACACTCTGTCTGATTTACACACTGCCCGATTTACACACTGCATGATATACACTCGAATGATGTACACACTGCCTGATTTACACACTGCTCAATTTACACACTGACGATTTACTCACTGCTTGATTCACACACTGCCTGATATACACACTGACAATTTACACTCTGCACAATTTGCACACTGCTTGATTTGCACTCTGCTTGATTTACACACTGCCTGATATACAGCCTGTCCTATTTGCCCACTGCCCTTTTGACCCACTTCCCGATTTATGCACTGCCAGATTCACACCCTGCCCGATTTACACACTGCCCCGATTTACACACTGCCCGATTTACACACTGCCCGATTTACACACTGATGATTTACACAATGCCTGATATACACACTGATGATTTACACACTGCCTGATATACACATTGCTTGATTTACACACTGTTTGATTTACTAGCTGATGATTTACACACAGCCTGATTTACACATCTACGATGTACTGACTGCTTGATTTACACACTGCCTGATAGACATACTGACGATTTACACACTGCCTGATATACACTCTGTCTGATTTACACACTGCCCGCTTTAGACGCTGCCTGATTTACACACTGCATGAAATACACTCGGACGATGCACACACTGCCCGGTTTACACCCTGCTTGATTTACACACTGCTTGACTTACACACTGCCTGATATACACACTGATATTTTACACACTGCCTGATTTACACACTTCTTGATTTACACACTGATGATTTACACACGGCCTGCTATATACACTGACGATTTACATCCTGCCTCATTTACACACTGCCTAATTTACACACTGATTGTGTACACACTGCCTGATATACACACTGATGATTTACACACCGCCTGATTTACACACTGCCTGATATACACACTGACGATTTACACAGTGCCTGATATACCCTTTGCTTGATTTACACACTGCATGAAATAAACTCGGACAATGCACACACTGCCCAGTTTACACACTGCTTGATTTACACACTGCTCGACTTACACACTGCCTGATTTACACACTTGTTGATTTACACATTGATGATTTACACACTGCCTGATTTACACACTTCTTGATTTACACGTTGATGATTTACACACGGCCTGATATATACACTGACGATTTGCATCCTGCCTAATTTACACACTGCCTAATTTACACACTGATGGTGTACGCACTGCTTGATATACACACTGATGATTTACACACTGCCTGATTTACACACTGTGCTATATACACACTGCCCAATTTACACATTGCCTGATATACATACTGCCTGATTTGCACACTGCCTGATTTGCACACTGCCTGATTAACACACTGATGATTTACACACTGATGATTTACACACTGCTTGATTTACACACTGACGATTTACTCACTGCTTGATTTACACACTCCCTGATACATACACTGACAATTTACATCCTGCCTAATTTACACACTGCCTAATTTACACACTGATGGTTTAGACACTGCCTGATATACACACTGATGATTTAGACACTGCCTGATTTACACACTGTCTGATATTTACACTGATGATTTACACACTGACGACTTACAAACTGCCTGGTTTACACACTGACGATTTACACACTGCCCAATTCACAAACTGCTTGATTTACACACTGCCTGATATAAAGACTGTGCTTTATACACACTGCCTGATTCACACATTGCCTGATATACATCCTGTCAAATTTACACACTGCCTGATTTGCACACTGACTCATTAACACACTGATAATTTACACACTGCTTGATTTACACACTGACAATTTACTCACTGCTTGATTTACACACTGCCTGATACATACACGATTTACATCCTGCCTAATTTACACACTGCCTAATTTACACACTGATGGTTTACACACTGCCTCATATACACACTGATGATTTAGAAATGGCCTGATTTACACACTGCCTGATATATGCTCTGTCTGATTTACACACTGCCCTATTTAGACACTGCCTGATTTACACACTGCCTGATATATGCTCTGTCTGATTTACACACTGCCCTATTTAGACACTGCCTGATTTACACACTGCCTGATATATGCTCTGTCTGATTTACACACTGCCTTAGATACACACTGCTTGATTTACACACTGCTTGATGTACACACTGCCTGATATAAACACTGATGATATACCCACTGATAATTTACACACTGCCCAATTTACACACTGCTTGATTCACACACTGCATGATTCACACACTGCCTGATTTACAAACTGCCTGATATACAGACTGTCCTATTTGCACACTGCCCAATTTACACACTGTCTGATATACAGACGGTCCTATTTACACTCTGCCTGATATACACACTGACTGATTTACTCACTGATGATTTACACACCACCTGATATACACTCTGTCTGATTTACACACTGCCCGATTTACACACTGCATGATATACACTCGAATGATGTACACACTGCTCAATTTACACACTTGTTGATTTACACACTGATGATTTACACGTTGCCTGATTTACACACTTCTTGAATTACACATTGATGATTTACACACTGCCTGATATACACACTGACGATTTACACACTTCTTGATTTACACACTGCCTGATGTACACACTGTCTGCTATACACACTGACGATTTACACACTGCCCGATATACACACTGTCTGATTTACACACTGCCCGATTTAGACGCTGCCTGATTTACACACTGCATGAAATACACTCGGACGATGCACACACTGCCCGGTTTACACCCTGCTTGATTTACACACTGCTTGACTTACACACTGCCTGATATACACACTGATATTTTACACACTGCCTGATTTACACACTTCTTGATTTACACACTGATGATTTACACACGGCCTGATATATACACTGACGATTTACATCCTGCCTCATTTACACACTGAATAATTTACACACTGATTGTGTACACACTGCCTGATATACACACTGATGATTTACACACCGCCTGATTTACACACTGCCTGATATACACACTGACGATTTACACAGTGCCTGATATACCCTTTGCTTGATTTACACACTGCATGAAATAAACTCGGACGATGCACACACTGCCCAGTTTACACACTGCTTGATTTACACACTGCCTGATATAAAGACTGTGCTATATACACACTGCCTGATTCACACATTGCCTGATATACATCCTGTCAAATTTACACACTGCCTGATTTGCACACTGACTCATTAACACACTGATAATTTACACACTGCTTGATTTACACACTGACGATTTACTCACTGCTTGATTTACACACTGCCTGATACATACACGATTTACATCCTGCCTAATTTACACACTGCCTAATTTACACACTGATGGTTTACACACTGCCTCATATACACACTGATGATTTAGAAATGGCCTGATTTACACACTGCCTGATATATGCTCTGTCTGATTTACACACTGCCCTATTTAGACACTGCCTGATTTACACACTGCCTGATATATGCTCTGTCTGATTTACACACTGCCCTATTTAGACACTGCCTGATTTACACACTGCCTGATATATGCTCTGTCTGATTTACACACTGCCTTAGATACACACTGCTTGATTTACACACTGCTTGATGTACACACTGCCTGATATAAACACTGATGATATACCCACTGATAATTTACACACTGCCCAATTTACACACTGCTTGATTCACACACTGCATGATTCACACACTGCCTGATTTACAAACTGCCTGATATACAGACTGTCCTATTTGCACACTGCCCAATTTACACACTGTCTGATATACAGACGGTCCTATTTACACTCTGCCTGATATACACACTGACTGATTTACTCACTGATGATTTACACACCACCTGATATACACTCTGTCTGATTTACACACTGCCCGATTTACACACTGCATGATATACACTCGAATGATGTACACACTGCTCAATTTACACACTTGTTGATTTACACACTGATGATTTACACATTGCCTGATTTACACACTTCTTGAATTACACATTGATGATTTACACACTGCCTGATATACACACTGACGATTTACACACTTCTTGATTTACACACTGCCTGATGTACACACTGTCTGCTATACACACTGACGATTTACACACTGCCCGATATACACACTGTCTGATTTACACACTGCCCGATTTAGACGCTGCCTGATTTACACACTGCATGAAATACACTCGGACGATGCACACACTGCCCGGTTTACACCCTGCTTGATTTACACACTGCTTGACTTACACACTGCCTGATATACACACTGATATTTTACACACTGCCTGATTTACACACTTCTTGATTTACACACTGATGATTTACACACGGCCTGATATATACACTGACGATTTACATCCTGCCTCATTTACACACTGAATAATTTACACACTGATTGTGTACACACTGCCTGATATACACACTGATGATTTACACACCGCCTGATTTACACACTGCCTGATATACACACTGACGATTTACACAGTGCCTGATATACCCTTTGCTTGATTTACACACTGCATGAAATAAACTCGGACGATGCACACACTGCCCAGTTTACACACTGCTTGATTTACACACTGCTCGACTTACACACTGCCTGATTTACACACTTGTTGATTTACACACTGATGATTTACACACTGCCTGATTTACACACTTCTTGATTTACACGTTGATGATTTACACACGGCCTGATATATACACTGACGATTTGCATCCTGCCTAATTTACACACTGCCTAATTTACACACTGATGGTGTACGCACTGCTTGATATACACACTGATGATTTACACACTGCCTGATTTACACACTGTGCTATATACACACTGCCCAATTTACACATTGCCTGATATACATACTGCCTGATTTGCACACTGCCTGATTTGCACACTGCCTGATTAACACACTGATGATTTACACACTGATGATTTACACACTGCTTGATTTACACACTGACGATTTACTCACTGCTTGATTTACACACTCCCTGATACATACACTGACAATTTACATCCTGCCTAATTTACACACTGCCTAATTTACACACTGATGGTTTAGACACTGCCTGATATACACACTGATGATTTAGACACTGCCTGATTTACACACTGTCTGATATTTACACTGATGATTTACACACTGACGACTTACAAACTGCCTGGTTTACACACTGACGATTTACACACTGCCCAATTCACAAACTGCTTGATTTACACACTGTCTGATATAAAGACTGTGCTATATACACACTGCCTGATTCACACATTGCCTGATATACATCCTGTCAAATTTACACACTGCCTGATTTGCACACTGACTCATTAACACACTGATAATTTACACACTGCTTGATTTACACACTGACGATTTACTCACTGCTTGATTTACACACTGCCTGATACATACACTGACGATTTACATCCTGCCTAATTTACACACTGCCTAATTTACACACTGATGGTTTACACACTGCCTCATATACACACTGATGATTTAGAAATGGCCTGATTTACACACTGCCTGATATATGCTCTGTCTGATTTACACACTGCTCTATTTAGACACTGCCTGATTTACACACTGCCTGATATATGCTCTGTCTGATTTACACACTGCCCTATTTAGACACTGCCTGATTTACACACTGCCTGATATATGCTCTGTCTGATTTACACACTGCCTTAGATACACACTGCTTGATTTACACACTGCTTGATGTACACACTGCCTGATATAAACACTGATGATATACCCACTGATAATTTACACACTGCCCAATTTACACACTGCTTGATTCACACACTGCATGATTCACACACTGCCTGATTTACAAACTGCCTGATATACAGACTGTCCTATTTGCACACTGCCCAATTTACACACTGTCTGATATACAGACGGTCCTATTTACACTCTGCCTGATATACACACTGACTGATTTACTCACTGATGATTTACACACCACCTGATATACACTCTGTCTGATTTACACACTGCCCGATTTACACACTGCATGATATACACTCAAATGATGTACACACTGCTCAATTTACACACTTGTTGATTTACACACTGATGATTTACACATTGCCTGATTTACACACTTCTTGAATTACACATTGATGATTACCACACGGCCTGATATATACACTGACGATTTGCATCCTGCCTAATTTACACATTGCCTAATTTACACACTGATGGTGTATGCACTGCTTGATATACACACCGAAGATTTACACACTGCCTGATTTACACTCTGACGTTTCACACTCTGCCCAATTTACACACTGCCTGATATACAGACTGTGCTATATACTCACTGCCCAATTTACACATTGCCTGATATACATACTGCCTGATTTGCACACTGCCTGATTTGCACACTGCCTGGTTAACACACTGAAGATTTACACACTGCTTGATTTACACACTGATTATTTACTCACTGCTTGATTTACACACTCCCTGATATATACACTGACAATTTACATCCTGCCTAATTTACACACTGCCTAATTTACACACTGATGGTTTGCACACTGCCTCATATACACACTGATGATTTAGACATGGCCTGATTTACACACTGCCTGATATATGCTCTGTCTGATTTACACACTGCCCTATTTAGACACTGCCTGATTTACACACTGCCTGATATATGCTCTGTCCGATTTACACACTGCCCTATTTAGACACTGCCTGATTTACACACTGCCTGATGTATGCTCTGTCTGATTTACACACTGCCTGAGATTCACACTGCTTGATTTACACACTGCTTGATGTACACACTGCCTGATATAAACACTGATGATTTACACACTGCTTGATTTACACACTGCCTGCTATACAGACTGTCCTATTTACACTCTGTCTGACATACACACTGACTGATTTACACACTGATGATTTACACACCACCTGATATACACTCTGTCTGATTTACACACTGCCCGATTTACACACTGCATGATATACACTCGAATGATGTACACACTGCCTGATTTACACACTGCTCAATTTACACACTGACGATTTACTCACTGCTTGATTCACACACTGCCTGATATACACACTGACAATTTACACTCTGCACAATTTGCACACTGCTTGATTTGCACTCTGCTTGATTTACACACTGCCTGATATACAGCCTGTCCTATTTGCCCACTGCCCTTTTGACCCACTTCCCGATTTATGCACTGCCAGATTCACACCCTGCCCGATTTACACACTGCCCCGATTTACACACTGCCCGATTTACACACTGCCCGATTTACACACTGATGATTTACACAATGCCTGATATACACACTGATGATTTACACACTGCCTGATATACACATTGCTTGATTTACACACTGTTTGATTTACGAGCTGATGATTTACACACAGCCTGATTTACACATCTACGATGTACTGACTGCTTGATTTACACACTGCCTGATAGACATACTGACGATTTACACACTGCCTGATATACACTCTGTCTGATTTACACACTGCCCGATTTAGACGCTGCCTGATTTACACACTGCATGAAATACACTCGGACGATGCACACACTGCCCGGTTTACACCCTGCTTGATTTACACACTGCTTGACTTACACACTGCCTGATATACACACTGATATTTTACACACTGCCTGATTTACACACTTCTTGATTTACACACTGATGATTTACACACGGCCTGATATATACACTGACGATTTACATCCTGCCTCATTTACACACTGCCTAATTTACACACTGATTGTGTACACACTGCCTGATATACACACTGATGATTTACACACCGCCTGATTTACACACTGCCTGATATACACACTGACGATTTACACAGTGCCTGATATACCCTTTGCTTGATTTACACACTGCATGAAATAAACTCGGACGATGCACACACTGCCCAGTTTACACACTGCTTGATTTACACACTGCTCAACTTACACACTGCCTGATTTACACACTTGTTGATTTACACACTGATGATTTACACACTGCCTGATTTACACACTTCTTGATTTACACATTGATGATTTACACACGGCCTGATATATACACTGATGATTTGCATCCTGCCTAATTTACACACTGCCTAATTTACACACTGATGGTGTACGCACTGCTTGATATACACACTGATGATTTACACACTGCCTGATTTACACACTGACGTCTTACACTCTGCCCAATTTACACACTGCCTGATATACAGACTGTGCTATATACACACTGCCCAATTTACACATTGCCTGATATACATACTGCCTGATTTGCACACTGCCTGATTTGCACACTGCCTGATTAACACACTGATGATTTACACACTGCTTGATTTACACACTGACGATTTACTCACTGCTTGATTTACACACTCCCTGAAACATACACTGACAATTTACATCCTGCCTAATTTACACACTGCCTAATTTACACACTGATGGTTTAGACACTGCCTGATATACACACTGATGTTTTAGACACTGCCTGATTTACACACTGTCTGATATTTACACTGATGATTTACAAACTGCCTGGTTTACACACTGACGATTTACACACTGCCCAATTCACAAACTGCTTGATTTACACACTGCCTGATATAAAGACTGTGCTATATACACACTGCCCAATTTACACATTGCCTGATATACATACTGTCCTATTTACACACTGCCTGATTTGCACACTGACTCATTAACACACTGATAATTTACACACTGCTTGATTTACACACTGACGAATTACTCACTGCTTGATTTACACACTGCCTGATATATAAACTGACGATTTACATCCTGCCTAATTTACACACTGCCTAATTTACACACTGATGGTTTACACACTGCCTCATATACACACTGATGATTTAGACATGGCCTGATTTACACACTGCCTGATATATGCTCTGTCTGATTTACACACTGCCCTATTTAGACACTGCCTGATTTACACACTGCCTGATATATGCTCTGTCTGATTTACACACTGCCTTAGATACACACTGCTTGATTTACACACTGCTTGATGTACACACTGCCTGATATAAACACTGATGATATACACACTGATAATTTACACACTGCCCAATTTACACACTGCTTGATTCACACACTGCATGATTCACACACTGCCTGATATACAGACTGTCCTATTTGCACACTGCCCAATTTACACACTGCCTGATATAAAGACGGTCCTATTTACACTCTGCCTGATATACACACTGACTGATTTACTCACTGATGATTTACACACCACCTGATATACACTCTGTCTGATTTACACACTGCCCGATTTACACACTTGTTGATTTACACACTGATGATTTACACATTGCCTGATTTACACACTTCTTGAATTACACATTGATGATTTACACACGGCCTGATATATACACTGACGATTTGCATCCTGCCTAATTTACACACTGCCTAATTTACACACTGATGGTGTATGCACTGCTTGATATACACACCGAAGATTTACACACTGTCTGATTTGCACTCTGATGTTTTACACTCTGCCCAATTTACACACTGCCTGATATGCAGACTGTGCTATATACTCACTGCCCAATTTACACATTGCCTGATATACATACTGCCTGATTTGCACACTGCCTGATTTGCACACTGCCTGAGTAACACACTGATGATTTACACACTGCTTGATTTACACACTCCCTGATATATACACTGACAATTTACATCCTGTCTAATTTACACACTGCCTAATTTACACACTGATGGTTTACACACTGCCTGATATACACACTGATGATTTAGACACTGCCTGATTTACACACTGTCTGATATTTACACTGATGATTTACACACTAACGATTTACAAACTGCCTGGTTTACACACTGACGATTTACACACTGCCCAATTCACAAACTGCTTGATTTACACACTGCATGATATAAAGACAGTGCTATATACACACTGCCCAATTTACACATTGCCTGATATACATACTGTCCTATTTACACACTGCCTAATTTACACACTGATGGTTTACACACTGCCTCATATACACACTGATGATTTAGACATGGCCTGATTTACACACTGCCTGATATATGCTCTGTCTGATTTACACACTGCCCTATTTAGACATGGCCTGATTTACACACTGCCTGATATATGCTCTGTCTGATTTACACACTGCCCTATTTAGACACTGCCTGATTTACACACTGCCTGATATATACTCTGTCTGATTTACACACTGCCTGAGATACACACTGCTTGATTTACACACTGCTTGATGTACACACTGCCTGATATAAACACTGATGATCTCCACACTGCTTTATTTACACACTGCCTGATATACACACTGACTGGTATACACACTGATAATTTACACACTGCCCAATTTACACACTGCTTGATTCACACACTGCATGATTCACACACTGCCTGATTTACAAACTGCCTGATATACAGACTGTCCTATTTGCACACTGCCCAATTTACACACTGCCAGATATACAGACTGTCCTATTTACACTCTGCCTGATATATACACTGACTGATTTACACACTGATGATTTACACACCACCTGATATACACTCTGTCTGATTTACACACTGCCAGATTTACACACTGCCCAATTTACACACTGCATGATATACACTCGAATGATGTACACACTGCTCAATTTACACACTGACGATTTACTCACTGCTTGATTCACACACTGCCTGATATACACACTGACAATTTACACTCTGCACAATTTGCACACTGCTTGATTTTCACTCTGCTTGATTTACACACTACCTGATATACAGCCTGTCCTATTTGCCCACTGCCCTATTTACCCACTTCCCGATTTACGCATTGCCAGATTCACACCCTGCCCGATTTACACACTGCCCCGATTTACACACTGCCCGATTTACACACTGCCCAATTTACACACTGATGATTTACACAATGCCTGATATACACACTGATGATTTACACACTGCCTGATTCACACACTGCCTGATATACACATTGCTTGATTTACACACTGCTTGATTTACACGCTGATGATTTACACACTGCCTGATAGACAGACTGACGATTTACACGCTGCCTGATATACACACTGACGATTTACACACTTCTTGATTTACACACTGCCTGATATACACACTGTCTGCTATACACACTGACGATTTACACACTGCCCAATATACACTCTGTCTGATTTACACACTGCATGAAATACACTCGGACGATGCACACACTGCCCGGTTTACACACTGCTTGATTTACACACTGCTTGACTTACACGCTGCCTGATATACACACTGATATTTTACACACTGCCTGATTTACACACTTCTTGATTTACACACTGATGATTTACACACGGCCTGATATATACACTGACGATTTACATCCTGCCTCATTTACACACTGCCTAATTTACACACTGATTGTGTACACACTGCCTGATATACACACTGATGATTTACACACCGCCTGATTTACACACTGCCTGATATACACACTGACGATTTACACAGTGCCTGATATACCCTTTGCTTGATTTACACACTGCATGAAATAAACTCGGACGATGCACACACTGCCCAGTTTACACACTGCTTGATTTACACACTGCTCGACTTACACACTGCCTGATTTACACACTTGTTGATTTACACACTGATGATTTACACACTGCCTGATTTACACACTTCTTGATTTACACGTTGATGATTTACACACGGCCTGATATATAAACTGATGATTTGCATCCTGCCTAATTTACACACTGCCTAATTTACACACTGATGGTGTACGCACTGCTTGATATACACACTGATGATTTACACACTGCCTGATTTACACACTGACGTCTTACACTCTGCCCAATTTACACACTGCCTGATATACAGACTGTGCTATATACACACTGCCCAATTTACACATTGCCTGATATACATACTGCCTGATTTGCACACTGCCTGATTTGCACACTGCCTGATTAACACACTGATGATTTACACACGGCTTGATTTACACACTGACGATTTACTCACTGCTTGATTTACACACTCCCTGATACATACACTGACAATTTACATCCTGCCTAATTTACACACTGCCTAATTTACCCACTGATGGTTTAGACACTGCCTGATATACACACTGATGATTTAGACACTGCCTGATTTACACACTGTCTGATATTTACACTGATGATTTACAAACTGCCTGGTTTACACACTGACGATTTACACACTGCCCAATTCACAAACTGCTTGATTTACACACTGCCTGATATAAAGACTGTGCTATATGCACACTGCCCAATTTACACATTGCCTGATATACATACTGTCCTATTTACACACTGCCTGATTTGCACACTGACTCATTAACACACTGATAATTTACACACTGCTTGATTTACACACTGACGAATTACTCACTGCTTGATTTACACACTGCCTGATATATAAACTGACGATTGACATCCTGCCTAATTTACACACTGCCTAATTTACACACTGATGGTTTACACACTGCCTCATATACACCCTGATGATTTAGACATGGCCTGATGTACACACTGCCTGATATATGCTCTGTCTGATTTACACACTGCCCTATTTAGACACTGCCTGATTTACACACTGCCTGATATATGCTCTGTCTGATTTACACACTGCCCTATTTAGACACTGCCTGATTTACACACTGCCTGATATATGCTCTGTCTGATTTACACACTGCCTTAGATACACACTGCTTGATTTACACACTGCTTGATGGACACACTGCCTGATATAAACACTGATGATATACCCACTGATAATTTACACACTGCCCAATTTACACACTGCTTGATTCACACACTGCATGATTCACACACTGCCTGATATACAGACGGTCCTATTTACACTCTGCCTGATATACACACTGACTGATTTACTCACTGATGATTTACACACCACCTGATATACACTCTGTCTGATTTACACACTGCCCGACTTACACACTGCATGATATACACTCGAATGATGTACACACTGCTCAATTTACACACTTGTTGATTTACACACTGATGATTTACACATTGCCTGATTTACACACTTCTTGAATTACACATTGGTGATTTACACACGGCCTGATGTATACACTGACGATTTGCATCCTGCCTAATTTACACACTGCCTAATTTACACACTGATGGTGTATGCACTGCTTGATATACACACCGAAGATTTACACACTGCCTGATTTGCACTCTGACGTTTTACACTCTGCCCAATTTACACACTGCCTGATATACAGACTGTGCTATATACTCACTGCCCAATTTACACATTGCCTGATATACATACTGCCTGATTTGCACACTGCCTGATTTGCACACTGCCTGATTAACACACTGATGATTTACACACAGCTTGATTTACACACTCCCTGATATATACACTGACAATTTACATCCTGCCTAATTTACACACTGCCTAATTTACACACTGATGGTTTACACACTGCCTGATATACACACTGATGATTTAGACACTGCCTGATTTACACACTGTCTGATATTTACACTGATGATTTACACACTAACGATTTACAAACTGCCTGGTTTACACACTGACGATTTACACACTGCCCAATTCACAAACTGCTTGATTTGCACACTGAATGATATAAAGACAGTGCTATATACACACTGCCCAATTTACACATTGCCTGATATACATACTGTCCTATTTACACACTGCCTAATTTACACACTGATGGTTTACACACTGCCTCATATACACACTGATGATTTAGACATGGCCTGATTTACACACTGCCTGATATATGCTCTGTCTGATTTACACACTGCCCTATTTCGACATGGCCTGATTTACACACTGCCTGATATATGCTCTGTCTGATTTACACACTGCCCTATTTAGACACTGCCTGATTTACACACTGCCTGATATATACACTGTCTGATTTACACACTGCCTGAGATACACACTGCTTGATTTACACACTGCTTGATGTACACATTGCCTGATATAAACACTGATGATTTACACACTGCTTGATTTACACACTGCCTGATATACACACTGACTGGTATACACACTGATAATTTACACACTGCCCAATTTACACACTGCTTGATTCACACACTGCATGATTCACACACTGCCTGATTTACAAACTGCCTGATATACAGACTGTCCTATTTGCTCACTGCCCAATTTACACACTGCCTGATATACAGACTGTCCTATTTACACTCTGCCTGATATACACACTGACTGATTTACACACTGATAATGTACACACCACCTGATATACACTCTGTCTGATTTACACACTGCCCAATTTACACACTGCATGATATACACTCGAATGATGTACACACTGCTCAATTTACACACTGACGATTTACTCACTGCTTGATTCACACACTGCCTGATATACACACTGACAATTTACACTCTGCACAATTTGCACACTGCTTGATTTGCACTCTGCTTGATTTACACACTGCCTGATATACAGCCTGTCCTATTTGCCCACTGCCCTATTTACCCATTTCCCGATTTACGCACTGCCAGATTCACACCCTGCCCGATTTACACACTGCCCTGATTTACACACTGCCTGATTTACACACTGCCCAATTTACACACTGATGATTTACACAATGCCTGATATACACACTGATGATTTACACACTGCCTGATTCACACACTGCCTGATATACACATTGCTTGATTTACACACTGCTTGATTTACACGCTGATGATTTACACACTGCCTGATAGACATACTGACGATTTACACACTGCCTGATATACACACTGACGATTTACACACTTCTTGATTTACACACTGCCTGATATACACACTGTCTGCTATACACACTGACGATTTACACACTGCCCGATATACACTCTGTCTGATTTACACACTGCATGAAATACACTCGGACGATGCACACACTGCCCGGTTTACACACTGCTTGATTTACACACTGCTTGACTTACACGCTGCCTGATATACACACTGATATTTTACACACTGCCTGATTTACACACTTCTTGATTTACACACTGATGATTTACACACGGCCTGATATATACACTGACGATTTACATCCTGCCTCATTTACACACTGCCTAATTTACACACTGATGGTGTACACACTGCCTGATATACACACTGATGATTTACACACCGCCTGATTTACACACTGCCTGATATACACACTGACGATTTACACAGTGCCTGATATACCCATTGCTTGATTTACACACTGCATGAAATAAACTCAGACGATGCACACACTGCCCGGTTTACACACTGCTTGATTTACACACTGCTTGACTTACACGCTGCCTGATATACACACTGATATTTTACACACTGCCTGATTTACACACTTGTTGATTTACACATTGATGATTTACACACGGCCTGATATATACACTGACGATTTGCATCCTGCCTAATTTACACACTGCCTAATTTACACACTGATGGTGTACGTACTGCTTGATATACACACTGATGATTTACACACTGACGTTTTACACTCTGCCCAATTTACACACTGCCTGATATACAGACTGTGCTATATACACACTGCCCAATTTACACATTGCCTGATATACATACTGCCTGATTTGCACACTGCCTGATTTGCACACTGCCTGATTAACACACTGATGATTTACACACTGCTTGATTTACACACTCCCTGATAGATACACTAACACTTTACATCCTGCCTAATTTACACACTGCCTAATTTACACACTGATGGTTTACACACTGCCGGATATACACACTGATGATTTAGACACTGCCTGATTTACACACTGTCTGATATTTACACTGATGATTTACACACTGCCCAATTCACAAACTGCTTGATTTACACACTGCCTGATATAAAGACTGTGCTATATACACACTGCCCAATTTACACATTGCCTGATATACATACTGTCCTATTTACACACTGCCTGATTTGTACACTGACTCATTAACACACTGATAATTTACACACTGCTTGATTTACACACTGATGAATTACTCACTGCTTGATTTACACACTGCCTGATATATACTCTGACGATTTACATCCTGCCTAACTTACACACTGCCTAATTTACACACTGATGGTTTACACACTGCCTCATATACACACTGATGATTTAGACATGGCCTGATTTACACACTGCCTGATATATGCTCTGCCTGATTTACACACTGCCTGATATATGCTCTGACTGATTTACACACTGCCCTATTTAGACACTGCTTGATTAACACACTGCCTGATATATGCTCTGTCTGATTTACACACTGCCTGAGATACACACTGCTTGATTTACACACTGATTGATGTACACACTGCCTGATATAAACACTGATGATTTACACACTGATAATTTACACACTGCCCAATTTACACACTGCTTGATTCACACACTGCATGATTCACACACTGCCTGATTTACAAACTGCCTGATATACAGACTGTCCTATTTGCACACTGCCCAATTTACACACTGGCTGATATACAGACTGTCCTATTTACACTCTGCCTGATATACACACTGCCTGATATGCACACTGAGGATTTACACACTTCTTGATTTACACACTGCCTGATATACACACTGTCTGATATACACACTGTCTGATATACACACTGCCCGATATACACTCTATCTGATTTACACACTGCCCGATTTAGACACTGCCTGATTTACACACTGCATGAAATACACTCGGACGATGCACACACTGCCCGGTTTACACACTGCTTGATTTACACACTGCTTGACTTACACACTGCCTGATATACACACTGATATTTTACACACTGCCTGATGTACACACTTCTTGATTTACACACTCATGATTTACACACGGCCTGATATATACAATGACGCTTTACATCCTGCCTGATTTACACACTGCCTAATTTACACACTGATGGTGTACACACTGCCTGATATGCACACTGATGATTTACACACCGCCTGATTTACACACTGATGATTTACACACTGCTTGATTTACACACTGACGAATTACTCACTGCTTGATTTACACACAGCCTGATATATACACTGACGATTTACATCCTGCCTAATTTACACACTGCCTAATTTACACACTGATGGTTTACAACCTGCCTCATTTACACACTGATGATTTAGACATGGCCTGATTTACACACTGCCTGATATATGCTCTGTCTGATTTACACACTGCCCTATTTAGACACTGCCTGATTTACACACTGCCTGGTATATGCTCTGTCTAATTTACACACTGCCCGATTTAGACACTGCCTGATTTACACACTGCCTGATATATGCTCTGTCTAATTTACACACTGCCCTACTTAGACACTGCCTGATTTACACACTGCCTTATATATGCTCTGTCTGATTTACACACTGCCTGAGATACACACTGCTTGATTTACACACTGCTTGTTTTACACACTGCTTGATTTGCACACTGCCTGATATACACACTGACTGATATACACACTGATAATTTACACACAGCCCAATTTACACACTGCTTGATTCACACACACTGCATGATTCACACACTGCCTGATTTACAAACTGCCTGATATACAGACTGTCCTATTTACACTCTGCCTGATATACACACTGACTGATTTACACACTGATGATTTACACACCACCTGATATACACTCTGTCTGATTTACACACTGCCCAATTTACACACTGCATGATATACACTCGAATGATATACACACTGCCTGATTTACACACTGCTCAATTTACACACTGACGATTTACTCACTGCTTGATTCACACACTGCCTGATATACACACTGACAATTTACACTCTGCACAATTTACACACTGCCTGATATACAGACTGTGCTATTAACACACTGCCCAATTTACACATTGCCTGATGTACATACTGCCTGATTTGCACACTGCCTGATTTGCACACTGTCTGATTAACACACTGATGATTTACACACTGCATGATTTACACACTCCCTGATATATACACTGACGATTTACATCCTGCCTAATTTACACATTGCCTAATTTACACACTGATGGTTTACACACTGCCTGATATACACACTGATGATTTAGACACTGCCTGATTTACACACTGCCTGATATACACACTGCTTGATGTACACACTGATGACTTAAACATTGCCTGAAATACAGACTGATGATTTACACACTGCTTGATTCACACACCTACGATTTACTCACTGTTTGATTTACACACTGCCTGATATAAACACTGACGATTTACACACTGGTTCATTTACATACAGCCTGATATACATACTGACTGATATGCACACTGATAATTTACACACTGCCCAATTTACACGCTGCTTGATTCACACACTGCTTGATTCACACACTGCATGATTTACAAACTGCCTGATATACAAATTGTCCTATTTGCACACTACCCAATTTACACACTGCCCTATTTACACTCTGTCTGATGTACTCACTGACTGATTTACACACTGATGATTTACACACCACCTGATATACACTCTGTCTGATTTACACACTGCCCGATTTACAAACTGCATGATATACACTCGAATGATCTACACACTGCCTGATTTACAAACTGCTCAATTTACACACTGACGATTTACTCACTGCTTAATTTACACACTGCTTGATTCACACACTGCCTGATATACACACTGACAATTTACACTCTGCACAATTTGCACACTGCTTGATTTACACTCTGCTTGATTTACACACTGCCTGTAATACAGCCTTTCCTATTTGCCCACTGCCCTATTTACCCACTGCCCAATTCACGCACTGCCAGATTCACACACTGCCCGATTTACACATTGCCTGATTTACACACTGCCTGATTTACACACTGCCTGATATACAGACTGTGCTATATACACACTGCCCAATTTACACATTTCCTGATATACAGCCCGTCCTATTTGCCCACTGCCCTATTTACCCACTGCCCGATTTATGCACTGCCAGATTCACACCCTGCCCGATTTACGCACTGCCCCGATTAACACACTGCCCGAGTTACACACTGCCCGATTTACACACTGATGATTTACACGCTGCCTGATATACACATTGCTTGATTTGCGCACTGATGATTTACACACTGCCGGATATACACATTGCTTGATTTACACACTGATGATTTACACACTGCCTGATATATACACGGACTGATTTACACACTGATGATTTACACACCACCTGATATACACTCTGTCTGATTTACACACTGCCCGATTTACACACTGCTCAATTTACATACTGCCTGATATACATACTGTGCTATTAACACACTGCCCAATTTACATACTGCCTGATTTGCACACTGCCTGATTTGCACACTGCCTGATTAACACACTGCCTGAATAACACACTGATGATTTACACACTGCTTGATTTACACACTGCTTGATTTACACACTCCCTGATATATACACTGACGATTTACATCCTGCCTAATTTACACACTGCCTAATTTACACACTGATGGTTTACACACTGCCTGATATACACACTGATGATTTAGACACTGCCTGATTTACACACTGCCTGATATACACACTGCTTGATGTACACACTGATGACTTAAACATTGCATGAAATACACACTGATGATTTACACACTGATAATTTACACACTGCCCAATTTACACGCTGCTTGATTCACACACTGCTTGATTCACACACTGCATGATTTACAAACTGCCTGATATACAAATTGTCCTATTTGCACACTACCCAATTTACACACTGCCCTATTTACACTCTGTCTGATGTACACACTGACTGATTTACACACTGATGATTTACACACCACCTGATATACACTCTGTCTGATTTACACACTGCCCGATTTACAAACTGCATGAGATCCACTCGAATGATTTACACACTGCCTGATTTACACACTGCTCAATTTACACACTGACGATTTACTCACTGCTTAATTTACACACTGCTTGATTCACACACTGCCTGATATACACACTGACAATTTACACTCTGCACAATTTGCACACTGCTTGATTTACACTCTGCTTGATTTACACACTGCCTGATATACAGCCTGTCCTATTTGCCCACTGCCCTATTGACCCACTGCCCGATTCACACACTGCCCGATTTACACATTGCCTGATTTACACACTGCCTGATTTACACACTTGTTGATTTACACACTGATGATTTACACACTTCTTCATTTACACACTGATGATTTACACAGGGCCTGATATATACTGACGATTTACATCCCACCTTATTTACACACTGCCTGATTTACACACTGCCTGATTTACACACTGCCTCATATGCACACTGATGATTTACACAGTGCCTGATATACACACTGACGATTTACACACTGCCCAATTTACACACTGCTTGATTTACACACTGCCTGATATACAGACTGTGCTATATACACACTGCCCAATTTACACATTTCCTGATATACAGCCTGTCCTATTTGCCCACTGCCCTATTTACCCACTGCCCGAAATATGCACTGCCAGATTCACACCCTGCCCGATTTACGCACTGCCCCGATTTACACACTGCCCGAGTTACACACTGCCCGATTTACACACTGATGATTTACACACTGCCTGATATACACACTGCCTGATATACACACTGATGATTTACACACTGATGATTTAACCATCTATGATGTACTGACTGCTTGATTTACACACTGCCTGGTAGACATACTGACGATTTACACACTGCCTGATATACACACTGACTATTTGCACACTTCTTGATTTACTCACTGCCTGATATACACACTGTCTGATTCATACACTGCTTGATTCACAAACTGCCTGATTTAAACACTGCCCGATATACACTCTGTCTGATTTACACACTGCCCGATTTAGATACTGCCTGATTTAAACACTGCATGAAATACACTCGGACGATGCACACTCTGCCCGGTTTACACACTGCTTGATTTACACACTGGTGATTTGCACACTGCTTGACTTTCACGCTGCCTGATATACACACTGATATTTTGCACTCTGCCTGATTTACACACTTGTTGATTTACACACTGATGATTTACACACTTCTTGATATACACTTTAATGATTTACACACTGCCTGATTTACACACTTCTTGATTTACACACTGATGATTTACACACGGCCTGATATATACACTGACGATTTACATCCTGCCTAATTTACACACTGCTGAATTTACACACTGATGGTGTACACACTGCCTGATAGACACACTGATGATTTACACACTGCGTGATTTACACACTGCCTGATATGCACACTGACGATTTACACACTGCCTGATATACAGCCTGTCCTATTTGCCCACTGCCCTATTTACACACTGCCCGATTTACGCACTGCCAGATTCACACCCTGCCCGATTTACACATTGCCCCGATTTACACACTGCCCGATTTACACACTGATGATTTACACACTGCCTGATATACACACTGATGATTTACACACTGCCTGATTCACACACTGCCTGATTCACACACTGCCTGATATACACAATGATGATTTACACACTGCCTAATATACACACTGTCTGATATACACACCGATGATTTACACAGTGCCCGATATACACTCGGTCTGATTTACACACTGCCCGATTTAGACACTGCCTGATTTACACACTGCATGAAATACACTCGGACGATGCACACACTGCCCGATTTACACACTGCTTGATTTACACACTGGTGATTTGCACACTGCTTGACTTTCACGCTGCCTGATATACACACTGATATTTTACACATGCCTGATTTGCACACTGCTTGAATCACACACTGACGATTTACTCACTGCTTGATTTACACACTGCTTGACTCACACACTGCCTGATATACAGACTGACAATTTACACTCTGCACAATTTGCACACTGCTTGACTTACACTCTGCTTGATTTACAGACTGCCTGATATTCACACCGCTTGATTTACACATTTCCTGATTTACGCACTGCTTGATGTACACACTGACGATTTACTCACTGATGATTTAAACACTGCTTGATTTACACAATGCCAGATTTACGCACTGCCTGATTTACACACTGCCTGATATACAGACTGTGCTATATACACACTGCCCAATTTACACATTGCCTGATATACAAACTGTCTTATTTACACACTGCCTGATATACACACTGTCTGATATACACACGGCCCGAAATAGACACTGACGATTTGCACACTGCCCAGTTTACACACTGCTTTATTTACACGCTGACAATTTACACACTGCTTGATTTACACAACGACCAATTTACACACTGACTGATAGACAGTTTGTCCTATTTACATACTGCCCGATATACACTCTGTCTGATTTACAGACTGCCCGATTGAGACACTGCCTGATTTACACACTGCTGAAAATACACTCTGACGATGTACACACTGCCTGATTTACAAACTGCTTGATTTACACATTGGTGATTTGCACACTGCTTGATTTACACACTGCCTGATATACACACTGATGATTTACAAACTGCATTAATTCCACACTTTTTGATTTACACACTGAAGATTTACACACTGACGATTTAAACACTGCCTGATATGCACACTGACTGATTTACACTCTGCTTGATATACACACTGACGATTTACTCACTGCTTGATTTACACACTGCCTGAGATACACACTGTCTGATATACACACTGACGATTTACACACTGCCCAACTTACACACTGCTTGATTCACACACTGCCTGATTTATACACTGCCTGATGTACAGACTGTCCTATTTACACACTGCCTGATATGCACATTGCCTGATTAACACACTGCCTCATATACACACTGCCTGATTTACACACTGATGATTTACACACCGCCTGATATACACTCTGTCTGATTTACACACTGCCCGATTTACACACTGCATGATTTACATTCTAATGATGTACATGCTGCCCGATTTACACACAGCTTGATTTACACACTGACGATTTACACACTGCTTGCTTCACACACTGCCTGATATACACACTGACAATTTACACTCTGCACAATTTGCACACTGCTTGATTTACACTCTGCTTGATTTACAGACTGCCTGATATACAGCCTGTCCTATTTACACACTGCCCGATTCACACACTGCCCAATTTACACACTGCCTGATTTACACACTGCCTGATATACACACTGCTTGATTTACACACTGCTGGATTTACACACTGCCCGATATACACTCTGTCTGATTTACACACTGCGCGATTTACACACTGCCTGATTTACACACTGATGATTTACACACTGCCCGATTTACACACTGCATGAAATATACTCTGACGATGTCCACACTGCCTGATTTTCACACTGTTTGATTTACACACTGGTGATTTGCACACTGCTTGACTTACACGCTGCCTGATCTACACATTGATGTTTGACACACTGCCCAATTTCCACACTGCCTGATATACACACTGCCTGATATACACATTGATGATTTACACACTGCTTGATATGCACACTGACGATTTACTCACTGCTTGATTTACACACTGCCTGATACACACTGATGTTTTACACACCGCCCGATTTACACACTGCCTGATTTCCACACTGCATGATATACACACTGCCTGATATACACATTGATGATTTGCACACTGCTTGATATGCACACTGACGATTTACTCACTGCTTGATTTACACACTGCCTGATATACACACTGCTTGATTCACACACTGCCTGATATACACACTGACAATTTACACTCTGCAAAATTTGCACACTGCTTGAATTAGACTTGACTTGATTTACACACTCACTGATCCACACACTGCCCAATTTACACACTGCCTGATTTACATACTGCATGATTTACACACTGACTGATTTACACACTGATGATTTACATACTGCCTTGTTTACACACTGACAATTTACACATTGCTTGATTTACACACTGCCTGATACACACAGTCTCTGATATACACACTGATGATTCACACACTTCCCAATTTACACACTGCTTGATTTACACACTGCCTGATTTACACACTGCCTGATTTACACACTGACGATTTACACACTGCCCGATTTACACACTGCATGAAATATACTCTGATGATGTCCACACTGCCTGATTTACACACTGTTTGATTTACACACTGGTGATTTGCACACTGCTTGACTTACACACTGCCTGATCTACACATTGATGTTTGACACACTGCCCAATTTCCACACTGCCTGATATACACACTGCCTGATATACACATTGATGATTTACACACTGCTTGATATGCACACTGACAATTTACTCACTGCTTGATTTACACACTGCCTGATACACACTGATGTTTTACACACCGCCCGATTTACACACTGCCTGATTTCCACACTGCATGATATACACACTGCCTGATATACACATTGATGATTTGCACACTGCTTAATATGCACACTGACGATTTACTCACTGCTTGATTTACACACTGCCTGATATACACACTGCTTGATTCACACACTGCCTGATATACACACTGACAATTTACACTCTGCACAATTTGCACACTGCTTGAATTAGACTTGACTTGATTTACACACTCACTGATCCACACACTGCCCAATTTACACACTGCCTGATTTACATACTGCATGATTTACACACTGACTGATTTACACACTGCTTGATATACACACTGACGATTTACTCACTGCGTAATTTACACACTGCCCGATATACACTCTGTCTGATTTACACACTGCCCGATTTAGACACTGCCTGATTTACACACTGCACGAAATACACTGTGACGATGTACACACTGCCCGATTTACACACTGCCTAATTTCCACACTGCATGATTTACACTCTGTCCGATTTACACATTGATGATTTACACACTGCCTGATATACACATTGATGATTTACACACTGCTTGATATGCACACTGACGATTTACTCACTGCTTGATTTACACACTGCCTGATATACAGACTGATGATTTACACACTGCCTGATATACACACTGCTTGATTCACACACTGCCTGATATACACACTGACAATTTACACTCTGCACAATTTGCACACTGCCTGATTTACACTTGGCTTGATTTACACACTGACTGATCCACACACTGCCCGATTTACACACTGTACGATTTTCACACTGCCTAATTTACACACTGCCCGATATACACTCTGTCTGATTTACACACTGCCCGATTTAGACACTGCCTGATTTACACACTGCACGAAATATACTGTGACGATGTACACACTGCCTGATATACACACTGCCTGATATACACATTGATGATTTACACACTGCTTGATATGCACACTGACGATTTACTCACTGCTTGATTTACACACTGCCTGATATACAGACTGATGATTCACACACTGCCTGATATCCACAATGCTTGATATTCACACTGCATGAAATACACACTGATGATTTACACACTGCTTGATTTACACACTGCCTGATTTACACACTGCCTGATATACAGACTGTGCTATATACACACTGCCTGATTTTCACACTGCCTGATATACACACTGTCTGATATACACATGGCCTGAATTAGACACTGACGATTTGCACACTGCCCAGTTTACACACTGCCTGATATACACACTGCCTGATATACACATTGATGATTTACACACTGCTTGATATGCACACTGACGATTTACTCACTGCTTGATTTACACACTGCCTGATATACAGACTGATGATTCACACACTGCCTGATATCCACAATGCTTGATTTACACACTGCATGAAATACACACTGATGATTTACACACTGCTTGATTTACACACTGCCTGATTTACACACTGCCTGATATACAGGCTGTGCTATATACACACTGCCTGATTTTCACACTGCCTGATATACACACTGTCTGATATACACATGGCCTGAATTAGACACTGACGATTTGCACACTGCCCAGTTTACACACTGCTTGATTTACACACTGACGATTTACATGCTGCCTGATTTACACATTGACCGATTTACACACTGACCAATTTACAGCCTGTCCTATTTGCCCACTGCCCTATTTACTAACTGCCCGATTTACGCACTGCCAGATTCACACCCTGCCCGATTTACACATTGCCCCGATTTACACACTGCCCGATTTACACACTGATGATTTACACACTGCCTGATATACACACTGATGATTTACACTCTGCCTGATTCACACACTGCCTGATTCACACACTGCCTGATATACACAATGATGATTTACACACTGCCTGATATACACACTGCTTGATTCACACACTGCCTGATATACACACTGACAATTTACACTCTGCACAATTTGCACACTGCCTGATTTACACTTGGCTTGATTTACACACTGACTGATCCACACACTGCCCGATTTACACACTGTACGATTTTCACACTGCCTAATTTACACACTGCCCGATATACACTCTGTCTTATTTACACACTGCCCGATTTAGACACTGCCTGATTTACACACTGCACGAAATATACTGTGACGATGTACACACTGCCTGATATACACACTGCCTGATATACACATTGATGATTTACACACTGCTTGATATGCACACTGACGATTTACTCACTGCTTGATTTACACACTGCCTGATATACAGACTGATGATTCACACACTGCCTGATATCCACAATGCTTGATTTACACACTGCATGAAATACACACTGATGATTTACACACTGCTTGATTTACACACTGCCTGATTTACACACTGCCTGATATACAGACTGTGCTATATACACACTGCCTGATTTTCACACTGCCTGATATACACACTGTCTGATATACACATGGCCTGAATTAGACACTGACGATTTGCACACTGCCCAGTTTACACACTGCTTGATTTACACACTGACGATTTACATGCTGCCTGATTTACACATTGACCGATTTACACACTGACCAATTTACAGCCTGTCCTATTTGCCCACTGCCCTATTTACTAACTGCCCGATTTACGCACTGCCAGATTCACACCCTGCCCGATTTACACATTGCCCCGATTTACACACTGCCCGATTTACACACTGATGATTTACACTCTGCCTGATTCACACACTGCCTGATTCACACACTGCCTGATATACACAATGATGATTTACACACTGCCCAATTCACAAACTGCTTGATTTACACACTGCCTGATATAAAGACTGTGCTATATACACACTGCCCAATTTACACATTGCCTGATATACATACTGTCCTATTTACACACTGCCTGATTTGTACACTGACTCATTAACACACTGATAATTTACACACTGCTTGATTTACACACTGCCTGATATATACACTGACAATTTACATCCTGCCTAATTTACACACTGCCTAATTTACACACTGATGGTTTACACACTGCCTCATATACACACTGATGATTTAGACATGGCCTGATTTACACACTGCCTGATATATGCTCTGTCTGATTTACACACTGCTTGATTTACACACTGCTTGATGTACACACTGCCTGATGTAAACACTGCTTGATTTACACACTGCCTGATATACACACTGACTGATATACACACTGATAATTTACACACTGCCCAATTTACACACTGCTTGATTCACACACTGCATGATTCACACACTGCCTGATTTACAAACTGCCTGATATACAGACTGTCCTATTTGCACACTGCCCAATTTACACACTGCCTGATATACAGACTGTCCTATTTACACTCTGCCTGATATACACACTGACTGATTTACACACTGATGATTTACACACCACCTGATATACACTCTGTCTGATTTACACACTGCCCGATTTACACACTGCTCAATTTACATACTGCCTGATATACATACTGTGCTATTAACACACTGCCCAATTTACATACTGCCTGATTTGCACACTGCCTGATTTGCACACTGCCTGATTAACACACTGCCTGAATAACACACTGATGATTTACACACTGCTTGATTTACACACTGCTTGATTTACACACTCCCTGATATATACACTGACGATTTACATCCTGCCTAATTTACACACTGCCTAATTTACACACTGATGGTTTACACACTGCCTGATATACACACTGATGATTTAGACACTGCCTGATTTACACACTGCCTGATATACACACTGCTTGATGTACACACTGATGACTTAAACATTGCATGAAATACACACTGATGATTTACACACTGATAATTTACACACTGCCCAATTTACACGCTGCTTGATTCACACACTGCTTGATTCACACACTGCATGATTTACAAACTGCCTGATATACAGATTGTCCTATTTGCACACTACCCAATTTACACACTGCCCTATTTACACTCTGTCTGATGTACACACTGACTGATTTACACACTGATGATTTACACACCACCTGATATACACTCTGTCTGATTTACACACTGCCCGATTTACAAACTGCATGATATCCACTCGAATGATTTACACACTGCCTGATTTACACACTGCTCAATTTACACACTGACGATTTACTCACTGCTTAATTTACACACTGCTTGATTCACACACTGCCTGATATACACACTGACAATTTACACTCTGCACAATTTGCACACTGCTTGATTTACACTCTGCTTGATTTACACACTGCCTGATATACAGCCTGTCCTATTTGCCCACTGCCCTATTGACCCACTGCCCGATTCACACACTGCCCGATTTACACATTGCCCGATTTACACACTGCCTGATTTACACACTTGTTGATTTACACACTGATGATTTACACACTTCTTCATTTACACACTGATGATTTACACAGGGCCTGATATATACTGACGATTTACATCCCACCTTATTTACACACTGCCTGATTTACACACTGCCTGATTTACACACTGCCTCATATGCACACTGATGATTTACACAGTGCCTGATATACACACTGACGATTTACACACTGCCCAATTTACACACTGCTTGATTTACACACTGCCTGATATACAGACTGTGCTATATACACACTGCCCAATTTACACATTTCCTGATATACAGCCTGTCCTATTTGCCCACTGCCCTATTTACCCACTGCCCGACTTATACACTGCCAGATTCACACCCTGCCCGATTTACGCACTGCCCCGATTTACACACTGCCCGAGTTACACACGGCCCGATTTACACACTGATGATTTACACGCTGCCTGATATACACACTGCCTGATATACACACTGATGATTTACACACTGATGATTTACACACTGCCTGATATACACATTGCTTGATTTACACACTGATGATTTACACACTGCCTGATTTACGCATCTATGATGTACTGACTGCTTGATTTACACACTGCCTGGTAGACATACTGACGATTTACACACTGCCTGATATACACACTGACTATTTGCACACTTCTTGATTTACACACTGCCTGATATACACACTGTCTGATTCATACACTGCTTGATTCACAAACTGCCTGATTTAAACACTGCCCGATATGCACTCTGTCTGATTTACACACTGCCCGATTTAGATACTGCCTGATTTAAACACTGCATGAAATACACTCGGACGATGCACACTCTGCCCGGTTTACACACTGCTTGATTTACACACTGGTGATTTGCACACTGCTTGACTTTCACGCTGCCTGATATACACACTGATATTTTGCACTCTGCCTGATTTACACACTTGTTGATTTACACACTGATGATTTACACACTTCTTGATATATACTTTAATGATTTACACACTGCCTGATTTACACACTTCTTGATTTACACACTGATGATTTACACACGGCCTGATATATACACTGACGATTTACATCCTGCCTAATTTACACACTGCTGAATTTACACACTGATGGTGTACACACTGCCTGATAGACACACTGATGATTTACACACTGCGTGATTTACACACTGCCTGATATGCACACTGACGATTTACACACTGCCTGATATACAGCCTGTCCTATTTGCCCACTGCCCTATTTACACACTGCCCGATTTACGCACTGCCAGATTCACACCCTGCCCGATTTACACATTGCCCCGATTTACACACTGCCCGATTTACACACTGATGATTTACACACTGCCTGATATACACACTGATGATTTACACACTGCCTGATTCACACACTGCCTGATTCACACACTGCCTGATATACACAATGATGATTTACACACTGCCTAATATACACACTGTCTGATATACACACCGATGATTTACACAGTGCCCGATATACACTCGGTCTGATTTACACACTGCCCGATTTAGACACTGCCTGATTTACACACTGCATGAAATACACTCGGACGATGCACACACTGCCCGATTTACACACTGCTTGATTTACACACTGGTGATTTGCACACTGCTTGACTTTCACGCTGCCTGATATACACACTGATATTTTACACATGCCTGATTTGCACACTGCTTGAATCACATACTGACGATTTACTCACTGCTTGATTTACACACTGCTTGACTCACACACTGCCTGATATACAGACTGACAATTTACACTCTGCACAATTTGCACACTGCTTGACTTACACTCTGCTTGATTTACAGACTGCCTGATATTCACACCGCTTGATTTACACATTTCCTGATTTACGCACTGCTTGATGTACACACTGACGATTTACTCACTGATGATTTAAACACTGCTTGATTTACACAATGCCAGATTTACGCACTGCCTGATTTACACACTGCCTGATATACAGACTGTGCTATATACACACTGCCCAATTTACACATTGCCTGATATACAAACTGTCTTATTTACACACTGCCTGATATACACACTGTCTGATATACACACGGCCCGAAATAGACACTGACGATTTGCACACTGCCCAGTTTACACACTGCTTTATTTACACGCTGACAATTTACACACTGCTTGATTTACACAACGACCGATTTACACACTGACTGATAGACAGTTTGTCCTATTTACATACTGCCCGATATACACTCTGTCTGATTTACAGACTGCCCGATTGAGACACTGCCTGATTTACACACTGCTGAAAATACACTCTGACGATGTACACACTGCCTGATTTACAAACTGCTTGATTTACACATTGGTGATTTGCACACTGCTTGATTTACACACTGCCTGATATACACACTGATGATTTACAAACTGCATTAATTCCACACTTTTTGATTTACACACTGAAGATTTACACACTGACGATTTAAACACTGCCTGATATGCACACTGACTGATTTACACTCTGCTTGATATACACACTGACGATTTACTCACTGCTTGATTTACACACTGCCTGATATACACTCTGTCTGATTTACACACTGCCCGATTTACACACTGCTCAATTTACATACTGCCTGATATACATACTGTGCTATTAACACACTGCCCAATTTACATACTGCCTGATTTGCACACTGCCTGATTTGCACACTGCCTGATTAACACACTGCCTGAATAACACACTGATGATTTACACACTGCTTGATTTACACACTGCTTGATTTACACACTCCCTGATATATACACTGACGATTTACATCCTGCCTAATTTACACACTGCCTAATTTACACACTGATGGTTTACACACTGCCTGATATACACACTGATGATTTAGACACTGCCTGATTTACACACTGCCTGATATACACACTGCTTGATGTACACACTGATGACTTAAACATTGCATGAAATACACACTGATGATTTACACACTGATAATTTACACACTGCCCAATTTACACGCTGCTTGATTCACACACTGCTTGATTCACACACTGCATGATTTACAAACTGCCTGATATACAGATTGTCCTATTTGCACACTACCCAATTTACACACTGCCCTATTTACACTCTGTCTGATGTACACACTGACTGATTTACACACTGATGATTTACACACCACCTGATATACACTCTGTCTGATTTACACACTGCCCGATTTACAAACTGCATGATATCCACTCGAATGATTTACACACTGCCTGATTTACACACTGCTCAATTTACACACTGACGATTTACTCACTGCTTAATTTACACACTGCTTGATTCACACACTGCCTGATATACACACTGACAATTTACACTCTGCACAATTTGCACACTGCTTGATTTACACTCTGCTTGATTTACACACTGCCTGATATACAGCCTGTCCTATTTGCCCACTGCCCTATTGACCCACTGCCCGATTCACACACTGCCCGATTTACACATTGCCTGATTTACACACTGCCTGATTTACACACTTGTTGATTTACACACTGATGATTTACACACTTCTTCATTTACACACTGATGATTTACACAGGGCCTGATATATACTGACGATTTACATCCCACCTTATTTACACACTGCCTGATTTACACACTGCCTGATTTACACACTGCCTCATATGCACACTGATGATTTACACAGTGCCTGATATACACACTGACGATTTACACACTGCCCAATTTCCACACTGCTTGATTTACACACTGCCTGATATACAGACTGTGCTATATACACACTGCCCAATTTACACATTTCCTGATATACAGCCTGTCCTATTTGCCCACTGCCCTATTTACCCACTGCCCGACTTATGCACTGCCAGATTCACACCCTGCCCGATTTACGCACTGCCCCGATTTACACACTGCCCGAGTTACACACTGCCCGATTTACACACTGATGATTTACACGCTGCCTGATATACACACTGCCTGATATACACACTGATGATTTACACACTGATGATTTACACACTGCCTGATTTACGCATCTATGATGTACTGACTGCTTGATTTACACACTGCCTGGTAGACATACTGACGATTTACACACTGCCTGATATACACACTGACTATTTGCACACTTCTTGATTTACACACTGCCTGATATACACACTGTCTGATTCATACACTGCTTGATTCACAAACTGCCTGATTTAAACACTGCCCGATATACACTCTGTCTGATTTACACACTGCCCGATTTAGATACTGCCTGATTTAAACACTGCATGAAATACACTCGGACGATGCACACTCTGCCCGGTTTACACACTGCTTGATTTACACACTGGTGATTTGCACACTGCTTGACTTTCACGCTGCCTGATATACACACTGATATTTTGCACTCTGCCTGATTTACACACTTGTTGATTTACACACTGATGATTTACACACTTCTTGATATATACTTTAATGATTTACACACTGCCTGATTTACACACTTCTTGATTTACACACTGATGATTTACACACGGCCTGATATATACACTGACGATTTACATCCTGCCTAATTTACACACTGCTGAATTTACACACTGATGGTGTACACACTGCCTGATAGACACACTGATGATTTACACACTGCGTGATTTACACACTGCCTGATATGCACACTGACGATTTACACACTGCCTGATATACAGCCTGTCCTATTTGCCCACTGCCCTATTTACACACTGCCCGATTTACGCACTGCCAGATTCACACCCTGCCCGATTTACACATTGCCCCGATTTACACACTGCCCGATTTACACACTGATGATTTACACACTGCCTGATATACACACTGATGATTTACACACTGCCTGATTCACACACTGCCTGATTCACACACTGCCTGATATACACAATGATGATTTACACACTGCCTAATATACACACTGTCTGATATACACACCGATGATTTACACAGTGCCCGATATACACTCGGTCTGATTTACACACTGCCCGATTTAGACACTGCCTGATTTACACACTGCATGAAATACACTCGGACGATGCACACACTGCCCGATTTACACACTGCTTGATTTACACACTGGTGATTTGCACACTGCTTGACTTTCACGCTGCCTGATATACACACTGATATTTTACACATGCCTGATTTGCACACTGCTTGAATCACATACTGACGATTTACTCACTGCTTGATTTACACACTGCTTGACTCACACACTGCCTGATATACAGACTGACAATTTACACTCTGCACAATTTGCACACTGCTTGACTTACACTCTGCTTGATTTACAGACTGCCTGATATTCACACCGCTTGATTTACACATTTCCTGATTTACGCACTGCTTGATGTACACACTGACGATTTACTCACTGATGATTTAAACACTGCTTGATTTACACAATGCCAGATTTACGCACTGCCTGATTTACACACTGCCTGATATACAGACTGTGCTATATACACACTGCCCAATTTACACATTGCCTGATATACAAACTGTCTTATTTACACACTGCCTGATATACACACTGTCTGATATACACACGGCCCGAAATAGACACTGACGATTTGCACACTGCCCAGTTTACACACTGCTTTATTTACACGCTGACAATTTACACACTGCTTGATTTACACAACGACCGATTTACACACTGACTGATAGACAGTTTGTCCTATTTACATACTGCCCGATATACACTCTGTCTGATTTACAGACTGCCCGATTGAGACACTGCCTGATTTACACACTGCTGAAAATACACTCTGACGATGTACACACTGCCTGATTTACAAACTGCTTGATTTACACATTGGTGATTTGCACACTGCTTGATTTACACACTGCCTGATATACACACTGATGATTTACAAACTGCATTAATTCCACACTTTTTGATTTACACACTGAAGATTTACACACTGACGATTTAAACACTGCCTGATATGCACACTGACTGATTTACACTCTGCTTGATATACACACTGACGATTTACTCACTGCTTGATTTACACACTGCCTGATATACACTCTGTCTGATTTACACACTGCCCGATTTACACACTGCTCAATTTACATACTGCCTGATATACATACTGTGCTATTAACACACTGCCCAATTTACATACTGCCTGATTTGCACACTGCCTGATTTGCACACTGCCTGATTAACACACTGCCTGAATAACACACTGATGATTTACACACTGCTTGATTTACACACTGCTTGATTTACACACTCCCTGATATATACACTGACGATTTACATCCTGCCTAATTTACACACTGCCTAATTTACACACTGATGGTTTACACACTGCCTGATATACACACTGATGATTTAGACACTGCCTGATTTACACACTGCCTGATATACACACTGCTTGATGTACACACTGATGACTTAAACATTGCATGAAATACACACTGATGATTTACACACTGATAATTTACACACTGCCCAATTTACACGCTGCTTGATTCACACACTGCTTGATTCACACACTGCATGATTTACAAACTGCCTGATATACAGATTGTCCTATTTGCACACTACCCAATTTACACACTGCCCTATTTACACTCTGTCTGATGTACACACTGACTGATTTACACACTGATGATTTACACACCACCTGATATACACTCTGTCTGATTTACACACTGCCCGATTTACAAACTGCATGATATCCACTCGAATGATTTACACACTGCCTGATTTACACACTGCTCAATTTACACACTGACGATTTACTCACTGCTTAATTTACACACTGCTTGATTCACACACTGCCTGATATACACACTGACAATTTACACTCTGCACAATTTGCACACTGCTTGATTTACACTCTGCTTGATTTACACACTGCCTGATATACAGCCTGTCCTATTTGCCCACTGCCCTATTGACCCACTGCCCGATTCACACACTGCCCGATTTACACATTGCCTGATTTACACACTGCCTGATTTACACACTTGTTGATTTACACACTGATGATTTACACACTTCTTCATTTACACACTGATGATTTACACAGGGCCTGATATATACTGACGATTTACATCCCACCTTATTTACACACTGCCTGATTTACACACTGCCTGATTTACACACTGCCTCATATGCACACTGATGATTTACACAGTGCCTGATATACACACTGACGATTTACACACTGCCCAATTTCCACACTGCTTGATTTACACACTGCCTGATATACAGACTGTGCTATATACACACTGCCCAATTTACACATTTCCTGATATACAGCCTGTCCTATTTGCCCACTGCCCTATTTACCCACTGCCCGACTTATGCACTGCCAGATTCACACCCTGCCCGATTTACGCACTGCCCCGATTTACACACTGCCCGAGTTACACACTGCCCGATTTACACACTGATGATTTACACGCTGCCTGATATACACACTGCCTGATATACACACTGATGATTTACACACTGATGATTTACACACTGCCTGATTTACGCATCTATGATGTACTGACTGCTTGATTTACACACTGCCTGGTAGACATACTGACGATTTACACACTGCCTGATATACACACTGACTATTTGCACACTTCTTGATTTACACACTGCCTGATATACACACTGTCTGATTCATACACTGCTTGATTCACAAACTGCCTGATTTAAACACTGCCCGATATACACTCTGTCTGATTTACACACTGCCCGATTTAGATACTGCCTGATTTAAACACTGCATGAAATACACTCGGACGATGCACACTCTGCCCGGTTTACACACTGCTTGATTTACACACTGGTGATTTGCACACTGCTTGACTTTCACGCTGCCTGATATACACACTGATATTTTGCACTCTGCCTGATTTACACACTTGTTGATTTACACACTGATGATTTACACACTTCTTGATATACACTTTAATGATTTACACACTGCCTGATTTACACACTTCTTGATTTACACACTGATGATTTACACACGGCCTGATATATACACTGACGATTTACATCCTGCCTAATTTACACACTGCTGAATTTACACACTGATGGTGTACACACTGCCTGATAGACACACTGATGATTTACACACTGCGTGATTTACACACTGCCTGATATGCACACTGACGATTTACACACTGCCTGATATACAGCCTGTCCTATTTGCCCACTGCCCTATTTACACACTGCCCGATTTACGCACTGCCAGATTCACACCCTGCCCGATTTACACATTGCCCCGATTTACACACTGCCCGATTTACACACTGATGATTTACACACTGCCTGATATACACACTGATGATTTACACACTGCCTGATTCACACACTGCCTGATTCACACACTGCCTGATATACACAATGATGATTTACACACTGCCTAATATACACACTGTCTGATATACACACCGATGATTTACACAGTGCCCGATATACACTCGGTCTGATTTACACACTGCCCGATTTAGACACTGCCTGATTTACACACTGCATGAAATACACTCGGACGATGCACACACTGCCCGATTTACACACTGCTTGATTTACACACTGGTGATTTGCACACTGCTTGACTTTCACGCTGCCTGATATACACACTGATATTTTACACATGCCTGATTTGCACACTGCTTGAATCACACACTGACGATTTACTCACTGCTTGATTTACACACTGCTTGACTCACACACTGCCTGATATACAGACTGACAATTTACACTCTGCACAATTTGCACACTGCTTGACTTACACTCTGCTTGATTTACAGACTGCCTGATATTCACACCGCTTGATTTACACATTTCCTGATTTACGCACTGCTTGATGTACACACTGACGATTTACTCACTGATGATTTAAACACTGCTTGATTTACACAATGCCAGATTTACGCACTGCCTGATTTACACACTGCCTGATATACAGACTGTGCTATATACACACTGCCCAATTTACACATTGCCTGATATACAAACTGTCTTATTTACACACTGCCTGATATACACACTGTCTGATATACACACGGCCCGAAATAGACACTGACGATTTGCACACTGCCCAGTTTACACACTGCTTTATTTACACGCTGACAATTTACACACTGCTTGATTTACACAACGACCGATTTACACACTGACTGATAGACAGTTTGTCCTATTTACATACTGCCCGATATACACTCTGTCTGATTTACAGACTGCCCGATTGAGACACTGCCTGATTTACATACTGCTGAAAATACACTCTGACGATGTACACACTGCCTGATTTACAAACTGCTTGATTTACACATTGGTGATTTGCACACTGCTTGATTTACACACTGCCTGATATACACACTGATGATTTACAAACTGCATTAATTCCACACTTTTTGATTTACACACTGAAGATTTACACACTGACGATTTAAACACTGCCTGATATGCACACTGACTGATTTACACTCTGCTTGATATACACACTGACGATTTACTCACTGCTTGATTTACACACTGCCTGAGATACACACTGTCTGATATACACACTGACGATTTACACACTGCCCAACTTACACACTGCTTGATTCACACACTGCCTGATTTATACACTGCCTGATGTACAGACTGTCCTATTTACACACTGCCTGATATGCACATTGCCTGATTAACACACTGCCTCATATACACACTGCCTGATTTACACACTGATGATTTACACACCGCCTGATATACACTCTGTCTGATTTACACACTGCCCGATTTACACACTGCATGATTTACATTCTAATGATGTACATGCTGCCCGATTTACACACAGCTTGATTTACACACTGACGTTTTGCACACTGCTTGCTTCACACACTGCCTGATATACACACTGACAATTTACACTCTGCACAATTTGCACACTGCTTGATTTACACTCTGCTTGATTTACAGACTGCCTGATATACAGCCTGTCCTATTTACACACTGCCCGATTCACACACTGCCCAATTTACACACTGCCTGATTTACACACTGCCTGATATACACACTGCTTGATTTACACACTGCTGGATTTACACACTGCCCGATATACACTCTGTCTGATTTACACACTGCGCGATTTAGACACTGCCTGATCTACACACTGCACGAAATACACTGTGGCGATGTACCTACTGCCCGATTTACACACTGCCCAATTTCCACACTGCATGCTATACACTCTGTCCGATTTGCACACTGCCTGATTTACACACTGATGATTTACACACTGCCTGGTTTACACACTGACAATTTACACATTGCTTGATTTACACACTGCCTGATACACACAGTCTCTGATATACACACTGATGATTTACACACTGCCCGATTTACACACTGCATGAAATATACTCTGACGATGTCCACACTGCCTGATTTTCACACTGTTTGATTTACACACTGGTGATTTGCACACTGCTTGACTTACACACTGCCTGATCTACACATTGATGTTTGACACACTGCCCAATTTCCACACTGCCTGATATACACACTGCCTGATATACACATTGATGATTTACACACTGCTTGATATGCACACTGACGATTTACTCACTGCTTGATTTAACACTGCCTGATACACACTGATGTTTTACACACCGCCCGATTTACACACTGCCTGATTTCCACACTGCATGATATACACACTGCCTGATATACACATTGATGATTTGCACACTGCTTGATATGCACACTGACGATTTACTCACTGCTTGATTTACACACTGCCTGATATACACACTGCTTGATTCACACACTGCCTGATATACACACTGACAATTTACACTCTGCAAAATTTGCACACTGCTTGAATTAGACTTGACTTGATTTACACACTCACTGATCCACACACTGCCCAATTTACACACTGCCTGATTTACATACTGCATGATTTACACACTGACTGATTTACACACTGATGATTTACACACTGCCTGGTTTACACACTGACAATTTACACATTGCTTGATTTACACACTGCCTGATACACACAGTCTCTGATATACACACTGATGATTCACACACTTCCCAATTTACACACTGCCTGATTTACACACTGACGATTTACACACTGCCCGATTTACACACTGCATGAAATATACTCTGATGATGTCCACACTGCCTGATTTACACACTGTTTGATTTACACACTGGTGATTTGCACACTGCTTGACTTACACACTGCCTGATCTACACATTGATGTTTGACACACTGCCCAATTTCCACACTGCCTGATATACACACTGCCTGATATACACATTGATGATTTACACACTGCTTGATATGCACACTGACAATTTACTCACTGCTTGATTTACACACTGCCTGATACACACTGATGTTTTACACACCGCCCGATTTACACACTGCCTGATTTCCACACTGCATGATATACACACTGCCTGATATACACATTGATGATTTGCACACTGCTTAATATGCACACTGACGATTTACTCACTGCTTGATTTACACACTGCCTGATATACACACTGCTTGATTCACACACTGCCTGATATACACACTGACAATTTACACTCTGCACAATTTGCACACTGCTTGAATTAGACTTGACTTGATTTACACACTCACTGATCCACACACTGCCCAATTTACACACTGCCTGATTTACATACTGCATGATTTACACACTGACTGATTTACACACTGCTTGATATACACACTGACGATTTACTCACTGCGTAATTTACACACTGCCCGATATACACTCTGTCTGATTTACACACTGCCCGATTTAGACACTGCCTGATTTACACACTGCACGAAATACACTGTGACGATGTACACACTGCCCGATTTACACACTGCCTAATTTCCACACTGCATGATTTACACTCTGTCCGATTTACACATTGATGATTTACACACTGCCTGATATACACATTGATGATTTACACACTGCTTGATATGCACACTGACGATTTACTCACTGCTTGATTTACACACTGCCTGATATACAGACTGATGATTTACACACTGCCTGATATACACACTGCTTGATTCACACACTGCCTGATATACACACTGACAATTTACACTCTGCACAATTTGCACACTGCCTGATTTACACTTGGCTTGATTTACACACTGACTGATCCACACACTGCCCGATTTACACACTGCCTGATTTACACACTGCATGATTTACACACTGCTTGATATACACATTGACAATTTACTCACTGCTTAATTTACACACAGCCTGATATATACACTGTACGATTTTCACACTGCCTAATTTACACACTGTTCGATATACATTCTGTCTGATTTACACACTGCCCGATTTAGACACTGCCTGATTTACACACTGCACGAAATATACTGTAACGATGTACACACTGCCTGATATACACACTGCCTGATATACACATTGATGATTTACACACTGCTTGATATGCACACTGACGATTTACTCACTGCTTGATTTACACACTGCCTGATATACAGACTGATGATTCACACACTGCCTGATATCCACAATGCTTGATTTACACACTGCATGAAATACACACTGATGATTTACACACTGCTTGATTTACACACTGCCTGATTTACACACTGCCTGATATACAGACTGTGCTATATACACACTGCCTGATTTTCACACTGCCTGATATACACACTGTCTGATATACACATGGCCTGAATTAGACACTGACGATTTGCACACTGCCCAGTTTACACACTGCTTGATTTACACACTGACGATTTACATGCTGCCTGATTTACACATTGACCGATTTACACACTGACCAATTTACAGTCTGTCCTATTTACACACTGCCCGATATACACTCTGTCTGATTTACAAACTGCCCGATTGAGACACTGCCTGATTTACACACTGCTTGATTTACACACTGGTGATTTGCACACTGCCTGATTTACACACTGCCTGATATACACACTGATGATTTACTCACTGCTTGATATACACACTGCCTGATATACACACTGATGGTTTACACACTGCCTGATATATACACTGCTTGATTTACACACTGCTTGATGTACCCACTGATGATTTAAACACTGCATGAAATACACACTGATGATTTACACACTGCTTGATTAACACACCGACGATATACTCACTGCTTGATTTATACACTGCCTGATATACACACTGATGATTTACACACTGCCTGATATACACACTGCTTGATTTACACACTGCTTGATGTACACACTGATGATTTAAACACTGCATGAAATACACACTGATGATTTACACACTGCTTGATTAACACACCGACGATATACTCACTGCTTGATTTATACACTGCCTGATATACACACTGATGATTTACACACTGCCTGATTTACACACTGCTTTACTCACACACTGCCTGATTTACACACTGCCTGATATACAGACTGTCCTATTTACACACTGCCCAATTTACACGCTGCCTGATTTACAAACTGCTTGATTTACACACTGGTGATTTATACACTGCTTGATTTACACACTGCCTGATTGACACACTGACGATTTGCACGCTGATGATTTACACACTGACGATTTAAACACTGCCTGATATGCACACTGCCTGATTTACACACTGCTTGATATACATACTGACGATTTACTCACTGCTTGATTTACACACTGCTTGATATACACACTGAAGATTTACTTCCTGCTTGATTTGCACACTGTCTGATATACACACTGACGATTTACACATTGCTTGATTTACACACTGCCTGATATACACAGTCTCTGATATACACACTGATGATTTACACACTTCCCAATTTACACACTGCCTGATATACACACTGCCAGATTTCCACACTGGCGATTTACTCACTGCTTGATTTATACACTGCCTGATATACACACTGATGATTTACACACTGCCTGATTTACACACTGCTTGATTCACACACTGCCTGATTTACACACTGCCTGATATACATACTGTCCTATTTACACACTGCCCAATTTACACAGTGCCTGATATACAGACTGTCCTATTTACACACTGTCTGATATGCCCACTGCCTGATTAACACACTGATGGTTTACACACTGCTTCATATACACACTGCCTGATTTACACACTGACGATTTACACAATGCCTGATATACACTCTGTCTGATTTACACTCTGCCCGATTTACACACTGCATGCTATACACACTGACAATTTACACTCTGCACGATTTGCACACTGCTTGATTTACACTCTGCTTGATTTACACTCTGCCTGATATACAGCCTGTCCTATTTACTCTCTGCCCGATTTACACACCGCCTGATTCACACATTGCCTGATTTACACATTCCCAGATTCACCCACTGTTTGATATATGCACTGACAATTGACACACTGCCTGATTTACACACTGCCTGGTATATGCACTAACGATTTTCACACTTCCTGGTTTACACACTGCCCAATTTACACACTGCTTGATTCACACATTGCTGATTTACACACTGCCCGATTTACACATTGCCTATTTACACACTGCCCGACTTACACACTGCCGATTTACACACTGCCCGATTTACACAGTACCTGATTCAAACATTCCCGCTGTGCACACTGCTCAGTTTACCCTCTGCCTGGTTTGTAATCTGCCTAAATTACATCCTGCCTGAATCACACATTCTCTGATTTTCTTTCCATCCCATCCCATCATTTTCCCACATGTATTGTCATTGAAAAGCCAATTGGAGTCCTATTGGAAAACGAAGAATCATTAGTAAAATGATGGGCTGCATATTACATTCCGGTCGCTGAAATTGGCGGCGTCCGTAAACACTGGCGTCCCGCACGTTTGGCAGCCCTTCGCAGAGCCACCGTGATATTAGACGCGGGGGCTCATTTAAATGGCTGGGGTGGATCCCCCCCACTCCCCCCCTCCCCCGGCCCCCGGATGACGTGAAGGTGGCAGATGGTCTGTCTCGGCAATGGCACCATGTGCCACTGCACAGGCGCTGACACCATTTTTAAAGGGCTTCGAGTCCTACGTAGCCATTTAAAATTTAAAGGGACATTTTTTATGAAGAAATTAATTAACTTGATCCTGACCCTCTCCACCGCCCCCCCCCCAAATAACCATGGAATTAAGTACCTGCCCTCTTCCGCCCCAAAGTCACTTACCTGGTGCACCTGACCTTCCCCCCAACAAAGTTCATAAACTCTAACCTTTACCCCTTCCCGCCATGCCCTCGACCAAGTAAATTACTCTGATGCTGCTCCCCCCCCCATCCCCCCACACAGAGAAACTTACCTGCTCCCGCATCCCCACCAGTGTTCTGCCTCAGATCCCAGGACGGAGATCCAAAGGTGTGGAAGTGCCGGCCATCAGCACCAATATTGGAGCGGAACGGACGGCGGGAGTGGATAAGTAATTAAATCCTTCATTTACATTAAGTAAATTTGGCTCCCGTCACTGCGCGGCAGTGCGGGGGGTGGGAACATGAGGCCTCGCCACCGTCGGCAATATCAGACTGGGCATTTCTGGTGTCAAGGCCCATGGCAGGCCTCTGTTGGAGATATTTTCCGGCCCCCTCGCCCACGACCCTCAATGTCGGGGGGTGGGGGCTGTAAAATCCAGCCTGGTATGTGTATTGGGCAGGGAAATGGGATGAGAATCGAGAGCTGCCAATGTAGACACAGATGGAATGGTCCAAATGTCGACCTTCTGTACTGTAATTTTTTGATTTCATAAAATAGAAAGTTTCTTCCATGCACAAATCTTTGAAGGTAGCAGGACAACTTAATGAACCTATCAAAATAAATTTGTATGGGATCCTTGGCTTTCTAAATAGAGGCATTGGGCTGGATTTTGCCACGGGCTTCGGGACCCTGAGGTTGGGGGGCAGTGAGATGGATGAAGCAATGTTCTGGGAGACGGCCTCCTAATTGGTCGCCTCTGTGCTCACCTTCTAATTAAGGATGTTGGGCAGGCCCTCGATGCTATCGGTCCAATCAGAGGGCCAGCAGCACTAGAGCCTCAGTAGCCCCACCAGGAGAGGCAGGTCAGGAACTGCAAAGGCGCCTCAAAATGGAGGCACCCTTGCTGGCCTGCACATCAATCATGAAGTAGAGTGATCTAGACCGGAAGGTCAAGCTGGGTGGAGGGGAAGACCCTCCATTGGATTGTTCTTGACCATGGTTGTGGCCTTACACAAACACTGCTCACTCTTTGCAGCATGGACCCTCTGGCCCTGATGGCGGCCTGGTCTCCCTCGAGGAGGATGCCTCTAAGTGACTCTGCGTGCGAGGTAGGGGGTGCACTCCACAGATGGAAAAATGCCATCAATGCTGCAATATCACCCTACTTGGGGCTGTAACTGCAGTAATTAGCTGCCCGCCTCCGTGGAATGGGCAGCTAATCCTCTTCCCAGCCCACCCAGGGAAAGCTCCCCTGCAGCAGATAAGCATTGGGGAGCCATCCCAATTCAGCTCCCACCTAATTCTCCTGGCTCTTCTGGCTCCAACCTGCCACAATGGGGCCAGAGAATGCAGCCCATTGTCCGGAATTTTACGCCCCACCCCAAAGAGCGGGATGGCGGCAGTGGGATGAGGGGGGGGTGGCGGTGCAGCGTAAAATGGAGCAGGGGGTTTGGGAGCTTTCTGATGGCCTGGGGGGTGGCCCTGCTGATCAGGCACCCTGTGCCTGACAAAGGGCTGCCCCCGATGCTGCAACCAACCCCCAATACCCAACACGCATCCCCCCCCTCCCGTCCCCTCAATCGACCACCCTTGCTTCGCCAGGGCCCAACCGATTGCCCCCGGCAAGGCCCCAAAAAACGTAGGCTCTCCAAAATCTTCCACTGCTCTATTAGACGGGACTTCCTGCCTCAATGAGATGGAAGTCTCACCTCAGATCAGTTAAAGGCCTGGGAAGGGAAAAATGCAGTCCAGATTCCCAGGCCAGGCAGAGGCGGGTTTGCCACCGACTTTTCAGTCACTGGACGGCTCCCGTCCGCCGAGGGAAAAATTCTGGCCATTAAGTATAAAACCAAGGAGAAAGAGAGGAGCACGGCGGGAGCGAAGAGAGAGAGAGGCATACGGCGGGAGCGGAGAGAGAGAGAGAGAGGAGCATGACGGGAGTGGAGAGAGAGAGAGGAGCACGGCAGGAGCGGAGAGAGAGAGAGAGGAGCACGGCGGGAGTGGAGAGAGAGAGAGGCGTACGGCGGGAGCAGAGAGAGAGAGAGAGGAGCATGACGGGAGTGGAGAGAGAGAGAGAGGAGCATGGCAGGAGTGGAAAGAGAGAGAGAGGCGTACGGCGGGAGCAGAGAGAGAGAGAGGAGTACGCCAAGAGTGGAGAGAGAGAGAGAGGAGCACGGCGGGAGCAGAGAGAGAGAGAGAGAGGAGCACGGCGGGAGCAGAGAGAGAGAGAGGAGCACGGCGAGAGCGGAGAGAGAGAGAGGAGCACGGCGGGAGCGGAGAGAGAGAGAGGAGCACGGTGGGAGCGGACAGAGAGAGAGAGGAGCACGGCGGGAGCGGAGAGAGAGAGGAGCACGACGGGAGAGCAGATAGAGAGAGAGAGGAGCATGGCAGGAGCGGAGAGAGAGAGAGAGAGGAGCACGGCGGGAGTGGAGAGAGAGATAGAGAGAGAGGAGCACGGCAGGAGCGGACAGAGAGAGAGAGGAGCACGGTGGGAGCAGAAAGAGAGGGAGAGGAGCACGGCGGAGGCGGAGAGAGAGAGAGGAGCACGGTGGGAGCGGAGACAGAGAGAGGAGCACGGCGGGAGCGGAGAGAGAGAGAGGAGCACGGTGGGAGTGGAGAGAGAGAGAGGAGCACGGCGGGAGTGGAGAGAGCGAGAGGCGTATGGCGGGAGCAGAGAGAGAGAGAGAGAGAGGAGCATGACGGGAGCGGAGAGAGAGAGAGAGGAGCACGCAGGAGCGGGGAGAGAGAGAGAGAGAGGGAGAGAGAGGAGCACGGCGGGAGTGGAAAGAGAGAGAGAGGCGTACGGCGGGAGCAGAGAGAGAGAGAGAGGAGCACGCCAAGAGCGGAGAGAGAGAGAGAGGAGCACGGCGGGAGCAGAGAGAGAGAGAGGAGCACGGCGGGAGCAGAGAGAGAGAGAGGAGCACGGCGAGAGCGGAGAGAGAGAGAGGAGCATGGCGGGAGCGGAGAGAGAGAGAGGTGCACAGTGGGAGCGGACAGAGAGAGAGAGGAGCACGGCGGGAGTGGAGAGAGAGAGGAGCACGACGGGAGCACAGATAGAGAGAGAGAGGAGCATGGCAGGAGCGGAGAGAGAGAGAGGAGCACGGCGGGAGTGGAGAGAGAGAGAGAGAGAGGAGCATGGCAGCAGCGGACAGAGAGAGCGAGGAGCACGGCAGGAGCGGAGAGAGAGAGAGAGGAGCACGGCAGGAGCGGAGAGAGAGAGAGAGAGAGAGAGGAGCACGGTGGGAGTGGAGAGAGAGAGAGAGGAGCACGACGGGAGCACAGAGAGATAGAGAGGAGCATGGCGGGAGCGGAGAGAGAGGAGCACGGCAGGAGCGGAGCGAGAGAGAGAGGAGCACGCTGAGAGCGGAGAGAGAGAGAGAGGAGCACGGCAGGAGCGGAGCGAGAGAGGGAGGAGCACGCTGAGAGCGGAGAGAGAGAGAGGAGCACGGCGGGAGCGGAAAGAGAGAGAGAGGAGCACGGCGGGAGCGGAGAGAGAGAGAGGAGCACGGCAGGAGCGGAGAGAGAGAGAGAGAAGCACGCTGAGAGTGGAGAGAGAGAGAAACACGGCGGGAGTGCAGAGGGAGAGAGGAGCACGGCGGGAGCGGAGAGAGAGAGAGGAGCACGGCGGGAGCGGAGAGAGTGGAGCACGGCGGGAGTGGAGAGAGAGAGAGAGGAGCACGGCGGGAGTGGAGAGAGAGAGAGGAGCACAGCGGGAGCGGAGAGAGAGAGAGAGGAGCATGCCGAGAGTGGAGAGAGAGAGAGAAGAGCACGGCGGGAGCAGAAAGAGAGAGAGAGGAGCACGGTGGGAGCAGAAAGAGAGAGAGAGGAGCATGGCGGGAGCGGAGAGAGAGAGAGGAGCACGGTGGGAGCGGAGAGAGAGAGAGGAGCACGGTGGGAGCAGAGAGAGAGAGAGCAGAATGGCGGGAGCGGAGAGAGAGAGAGAGAGGAGCACGGCGGGAGCGGAGAGAGAGAGAGAGAGGGAGAAGAGCACGGTGGGAGCAAAAAGAGAGAGAGAGGAGTACGGTGGGAGCGGAGAGTGAGAGAGGAGCACGGTGGGAGTGGAGAGAGAGAGAGGAGCACGGCGGGAGCGGAGAGAGAGAGAGAGAAGAGCATGGCGGGAGCGGAAAGGGAGAGAGAGAGGAGCACGGCGGGAGCAGAGAGAGAGGAGCACGGTGGGAGCGGAGAGAGAGAGAGGAGCATGGCGGGAGCGGAGAGAGAGAGAGAGAGAGAAGAGCACGGCGGGTGCAGAAAGAGAGAGGAGCACGGTGGGAGTGGAGTGAGAGAGAGGAGCACGGCCGGAGCAGAGAGAGAGAGGAGCATGGTGGGAGCGGAGAGAGAGAGAGGAGCATGACGGGAGTGGAGAGAGTGAGAGGAGCATGGCGGGAATGGAGAGAGAGAGAGAGAGAGGAGCTCGGCGGGAGTGGAGAGAGAGAGACAGAGAGGGGAGCACGGCGGGAGCAGAAAGAGAGAGAGAAGAGCACGGTGGGAGCAGAAAGAGAGAGAGAGGAGCACGGCGGGAGCGGAGAGAGAGAGAGGAGCACGGTGGGAGCATAGAGAGAGAGGAGCACGGCGAGAGCAGAGAGAGAGAGAGAGAGAGGAGCACTGTGAGAGCGGAGAGAGAGACAGAGAGAGGAGCACGGCGGGAGCAAAAGAAGAGAGAGAGGAGCACGGTGGAAGTGGAGAGAGAGAGAGGAGCACGGCAGGAGCGGAGAGAGAGAGAGAGAAGAGCACGACGGGAGCAGAAAGATAGAGAGAGGAGCACGGTGGGAGCTGAGAGAGAGAGAGGAGCACGGTGGAAGCGGAGAGAGAGAGGAGCACGGTGGGTGCGGAGAGGGACTGAGAGAGAGAGAGGAGCACGGCGGGAGCGGAGAGAGAGAGAGGGAGAAGAGCACGGCGGGAGCAGAAAGAGAGAGAGAGGAGCACGGTGGGAGCGGAGAGAGAGAGAGGAGCACGGTGGGAGCGGAGAGAGAGAGAGGAGCATGGCGGGAGCAGAGAGAGAGAGAGGAGCACGGCGGGAGCAGAGAGAGAGAGGAGCACAGTGGGAGCGGAGAGAGAGAGAGGAGCACGGTGGGAGCGGAGAGAGAGAGAGGAGCACGGCGGGAGCAGAGAGAGAGAGAGAGAGGAGCACGGCGGGAGCAGAGAGAGAGAGGAGCACGGTGGGAGCGGAGAGAGAGAGAGGAGCATGGTGGGAGCGGAGAGAGAGAGAGGAGCACGGCGGGTGCGGAGAGAGAGAGAGGGAGAAGAGCACGGCGGGAGCAGAAAGAGAGAGAGAGGATCATGGCGGGAGCAGAGAGAGAGAGAGAGGAGCACGGCAGGAGCAGAGAGAGAGAGGAGCACGGTGGGAGCGGAGAGAGAGAGAGGAGCACGGCGGGAGCGGAGAGAGAGAGAGAGAAGAGCACGGCGGGTGCAGAAAGAGAGAGGAGCACGGTGGGAGTGGAGAGAGAGAGAGGAGCACGGCGGGAGCGGAGAGAGAGAGAGAGAGAGGAGCACGGCGGAGCAGAGAGAGAGAGCAGCACGGCGGGAGCTGAGAAAGAGAGAGAGGAGCACGGCGGGAATGGAGAGAGAGAGAGAGAGGAGCTCGGCGGGAGTGGAGAGAGAGAGAGAGAGGAGCACGGCGGGAGTGGAGAGAGAGGAGCACAGCGGGAGTGGAGAGAGAGAGAGAGATAGAGGAGGTCGGCGGGAGCAGCAGGAGCGGAGCAGGGAAAATTTTAAAAGTGACATCAGAGTGACGTCACTATCAACCGAGAGAGCCAGGAAACAGAGAGCCATCGGGGTGAGTATACAGGTAAGCTTTTAATTTAATTTAATTTAATTTCAATCAAACAATAGCATCAAACATCACAGGCAAGCAGGTAGGTGATTGGTCTGAGAAGAAGCTACCTGTTTAGTGAGTATCTGGTTTTTGATTAAGGTCCATTCTAATCCCAATGTTTAAAATAGTAAAGGAACTATTGGTAAGCTTAATAAAATATATATATAAAAAAGGAAACTAAAATAAATAATTGAATAAAATAAGTAAGTAATTAATTAAAACAGATTAAAGATGGCAGGACAAGTGATGTGTCACAGCTGCAGCATGTGGGATCTCCTGGATGCCAGTGTGATCCAGGGCAAACACGTCTGCAGCAAGTGTTTGCAGCTCGAAGAGCTTCGGCTCAGAGTCATTGTACTGGAGTCCGAGCTGCAGACACTGTGACACATCAGGAAAGGGGAAAGTTACCTGGACATTTTGTACCAGGAGGCGGTCACATCCCTGAGGATAGGATCTTGTGATTTCATCAGTGGTCAGGGCGAGGAGAGTGTGGCTGCAGCTGAGGCCGGTAAGTGGACCCAGAGGGCAGGAGTGCAGGAGCCTCTGCCTTTGTGATTGTCCAACAGGTTTGAGGTTCTTTCAGCTTATTTGGAAGAGAGTGGGGGCTGCAGGGTGGATGAGCAACCTGACCATGGTACAGGAAGCCATTCAAGTGGAGGAAGAAAAAAGGAATGTGGTGATAGTAGGGGACAGTATAGTTAGGGGGATTAACACTGTTCTCTGCAACAAAGAGCGAGAGTCCAGACAGCTGTATTGCCTGCCTGGTGCCAGGGTTCAGGACATCTGCTCAGGGCTGGAGAGGAACTTACAGTAGGAGGGAGTGGATCCAGTCATTATGGTCCATGTAGGTACCAATGACATAGGCAGGACATGGAAATAGTCAGTATGAGGAACTAGGCACCAAATTAAGAAGCATAATCTCAAAGTTATTAATCTCTGGATTATTACCTGAGCCATGTGCAAATTGGCATAGGGCAAATAAGATTAAGAAACAAAAACTGGTGTGGTAGAAGTGGGTTCCCGTTCATGGGGCACTGGCACCAGTAGTGGGGAAAATGGTGGCTGTACCATTGAGATGGTCTACACCTGAATTGTGCTGGGGCTGGTGTTCTAGCGAGCCGCATAATCAGGGACATAGAGAGGGTTTAAACTGAATAATGGGGGCAAGGGATCAAATTTGACAAGATATGGTAAATCAAGGAGTAGAGACAAGGAAAGAGAGCAAAGTATTAATATGGGAAATGATAAACAGACAGTGATAGGAAGGGTCAGACTTACAAATCTAAGAGTAAATCAACAGATAAGGCTAGAGGTTACAAAAATAATAAAAGGACAAAACTAAAGGCTCTGTATCTGAATGCACGTAGCATTCGAAACAAAACAGATGAACTGAGAGTGCAAATAGAAACAAATAAGTACAATCTGATAACCATTACAAAGGCATGGCTGCAGGATGACATAGATTGGGACCTGAATATTGAAGGATACATAGTATTTAGGAAGGACAGGAAGCTAGGAAAAGTTGGAAGGGGTAGCTCTGTTAATTAATGATGGTAGTGGTGCAATAGAGAGGGATGACCTAAGTTCAGGAAACCAAAATGTAGAAGCAGTTTGGCTAGAGATGAGAAATCATAAAGGCAAGAAGTCACTTGCGGGACTGGTGTACAGGCCACCTAACATTAACCACACTGTAGGATGGGGTATAAAGGAAGAAATAATGGCAGCTTGTCAGAAAGGTACAGCGATAATTATGGGGGATATTAACTTACATATCGACTGGAAAAATCAGATGGGCAGAGCTAGCCTCGATTAGGAGTACACAGAATGTTTTCGGAATAATTTCTTGGAACAATTTCAGGAACCAACCAGAGAGCAGACTATACTAGACCTGGTATTGTGAAAAGAGATAGGATTAATTGATGACCTCATAGTTAAGGCGCCCTAGGTAGCAGTGATCATAACATGATTGAATTTTACATTCAGTTTGTGGGACAGAAGAGTGGGTCCAAGACGAATATTTTAAACTTAAATAAGGTCAATTATGAGGGCACGAAAGCAGAGCTAGCTAAAGTGAACTGACAAAACAGGTTAAGGGATAGGTCAATAGAGATGCAGTGGCAGACATTTAAGGGGATATTTCAGAATACACAGAATAGATACATTTCAATGAGAAAGAAACAGTCCAAGGGTGGGACACACCATCCGTGGTTAACTAAAACAGTTAAAGATAGTATCAAACTTAAAGAAAAAGCATATAATTGTGCAAAGATGGGAGGTAGGTCAGAAGATTGGACAGAATATAAAAAACAGCAAAGAATAATGAAAAGAGTGATAAGGAAGGTAAAATTAGAGTACGAGAAAAAGATAGCTAGAAATATAAAGGCAGATAGTAAGAGTTCCTATAGATATCTAAAAAAGAAAAGAGTTAACAAAGTGAGTGTTGGTCCTTTCTGAAAGTGAGTCCAGGGCATTAATAATGGATAATAAGGAGATGGCCGATGAATTGAACAGATAATTTGCATCGGTCTTCACTATTGAGGATACAAGTAACATCCTAGTATTAGCTGTAAGTCAGGAAATGGAAAGGAGCGAAGAACTCAAGAAAATTACAATCACCAGGCAAGTGGTACTGAACAAATTATTGGAGCTGTGGGCTGACATGCCGCCGGGTGCTGATAGATTTCATGCTAGGGTGTTAAAAGAAGTGGATAGTGAGATAGTTGATGCGTCAGTTTTAATTTTCCAAAATTCCCTAGAGTGGGGAAGGTTCCTTTAGATTGGAAAATAGCAAATGTAACTCCTTTGGTCAAAAAGGGAGGGAGACAGAAAGCTGGAAACTACAGGCCAGTTAGCTTAACATCTGTCTTAGGTAAAATGTTTGAAACTATTATTAAAGACGTTACAGCAGGGCATTTAGAAAAATTCAATTTAATCAGACAGAGTCAACATGGTTTTGTGAAAGGGAAATCATGTTTAACCAATGTATTGGAGCTCTTTGAGGGAGTTACATGTGCTGTGGATAAAGGGGAACTGGTGGATGTATTGTACTTAGATTTCCAGAAGGCATTTGATAAAGTGCCACATCAAAGGTTATTGCAGAAAATAAAAGCTCATGGTGTAAAGGGTAACATATTGGCACGGATAGAAGATTGGTTAGCTAACAGGAAACGGAGAGTAGTCATAAATAGGTAATTTTCTGGTTGGCAAGATGTTAAGAGTAGTGTGCCACAGGGATCAGTGCTGGGCCTCAACTTTTTACAATGTATATAAATGACTTAGATGAAGGGACCAAAGGTATGTTTACTAAATTTGCTGATGACACTAGGATAGGTAGGAAAGTCACTTGTGAAGAGGACATAAGGGGGCTACAAAGAGATATAGATAGATTAAGTGAGTGGGCAAAGACCTGGCAAATGGAGCATAATGTGGGAAAGTGTGAAATTATCCACTTTGGCAGGAAGAATAAAAAAGAAGCATATTACCTAAATGGTAAGAGATTGCGGAGCTCTGAGATGCAGAGGGATCTGGGTGTCCTAGTGCATGAATCGCAAAAGGCTAGTATGTAGGTACAGCAAGTAATTAGGAAAGCTAATAGAATGTTATTGTTTATTACGAGGGGAATTGAATATAAAAGTAGGGAGGTTAAGCTTCAACTATACAGCGCATTGGTGAGACCACATCTGGAGTATTGTGTACAGTCCTGGTCTCCTTATTTAAGGAAGGATGTAAATGTGTTGGAGGCAGTACAGAGAAGGTTTAGTAGACTAATACCTGGAATGGGCGGGCTGTCTTACAAGGAAAGATTGGACAGGCTAGGCTTGTATCCGCTGGAATTTAGAAAAGTAAGAGGCGACTTGATTGATACATATAAGATCCTGAGGGCTCTTGACAGGGTGGATGTGGAAAGGATGTTTCCCCTAGTGGGAGAATCGAGAACTAGGGGTCACTGTTTAAAAATAAGGGGCCGCCCATTTAAGACAGAGATGAGGAGAATTTTTTTTTCTCAGAGGGCCATGAGTCTTTGGAATTCTCTTCCTTAAAAGGTGGTGGAAGCAGAGTCTTTGAATATTTTTAAGGCAGAGGTAGATAGATTCTTGATAAGCAAAGGGGTGGAAGGTTATCGAGGGTAAATGGAAATGTGGAGTAATCAGTTCAGCCATGATCTTATTGAATGGTGGAACAGGCTCGAAGTGCCGAGTGGCCTACTCCTGCTCCTAATTCGTATGTTTGTATGTTGATATGCACTGTCTGAAAGGATAGTGGAATCAGCGTCAATAGTAAATTACAAAAGCATTGAGTTGGGCCTGACCACTTTCAAAAGAGCATTGCAGAGAAAAGAAAGGCTTGCATTTATATAGCACCTTTCATGACCACAGGACATCCCAAAGCTCTTTACAGTCAATGAAGTACTTTTGAAGTGTAGTTACTGTTGTAATGTGGAAAAGACAACAGCTAATTAGCACACAGCAAGGTTCCACAAACAGTAAAGTGATAACAACCAGATAATTAGTTTTTATGACTTTACCTGAGGGATAAATATTGGCGACCTCTTCTACTCTTCGAAATAATTCCATGGGACCTTTTATGCCCGCCTGAGAGGGCAGATGGAACCTCGGTGCAATATCTTGTCCAAAAGATGGCATCCTGACAGTGCAGCACTCACTCAGTACTGAACTGGAGCATCAGCCTTGATTTTTCTGCTCAACTCTTCGGGCAGAATTTTGTTCTGTCCTTTGGGATGGACAAGGAGGCGGGGGCAAACAAAATGGCAGGCGCGTTGTTCTCAATGTTACCTGGGCCCTCTGCCATTTTGTCCGGGGCGGGGAAGGCCAAGAACAGCCTTCGCACCCCCAATCCAATTGAGACCAAGGGTCTCTTTCCCTCTCCAATTCAATTTTGTAGAATGCGGAGGGGCCCACTTCCGTGGAGAGACAGTGCCAGGTAAAGCCTGGCAGCCTTTTAGCAGGGTCAGGGGTTGCCCCTCATTTGGGGACAATCCATGTCCCCCGGAGGGCTCCCCACCTTCACCAACCACCCCTCCCACCTGACCCCGTCACCAGGGTCTGCCTGAATGGCCCCGGTGACCTCAACCCTGCTCACCTCTCCCAGGGTCTTCTCTCTCCTCAATACTGCAGGGCCTCCTGCAGAACCAGCAGTGGCCACTGCTCCCAATGGCACTGCAGGCTTTCCAATTGGCCAGCAGTTCTGAAGGCAGGAGCTTGTCCCTTAAAGGGACGCCATCCCCGATGGTGGGCAGTTAATTCCCTGCCCGCCGTTAAATGTCTTCAGGGGTCTGATGGACGACCAAGGCAGGGTTCCCCCCACCAGGGGCCCCCATCACCATAATAAAATGCACCCTTAGAGTGGGGCATGAACCCACAACCTTACAACTCAGAGGCAAGTGTGCGACTAAATAAGCCACAGCTAATATACTGAGCAGCAACAAAACAAATCCAGAGAACTACCTGAACAGGCCACATCATAATCAACATAGAGAAGTGGCAAAGCCTGAGGAATTTAAGCTAAGTATTGAATTTTGTATGACATTTTAATTCACTTTAATTTGAATTTTAAACCAATCAATCAATTTTAGGTAAATAGTTATATCAGTAAATAATCAGAGTAATTCACTACTAATTCATTAGAAATGAAACTAAACTCATCTACTGATTTTAACCTAGACTTCAAGTGATTCTATTACTTCTAGAAATAAATTACTGCGAATAATAAATAAATAAAGATTAAAAATGACAACACAGGCAATGAGTTGGAACTGCAGTATGTGGCAATTTCTACTACTCTGTGGGAAAGTTGCACTTCCTGGATATCTGAAAGGAGAAAGCCATGCGTGGGTTTTCGCTGGGTGCTCCGGTTTCCTCCCACAGCCAAAGACTTGCAGATGATAGGTAAATTGGCCATTGTAAATTCCCCCTAGTGTAGGTAGGGTGGTAGTGAATATGGGATTACTGTAGGGTTAGTATAAATGGGTGGTTGTTGGTCGGCACAGACTCGGTGGGCCGAAGGGCCTGTTTCAGTGCTGTATCTCTAAATAAAATAAAATTAAAAATAAGTAAGGTTGTAGTGTGGGGAGTTGGAGGGAAAATAAGAGTATCATAGAATAACAGAATCATTACAGTGCAGAAGGAGGCCATTCGGCCCATCGTGTCTGCACCAGCTCTCTGAAAGAGCAACTCCCTCAGTTCCATACCCCTGCCTTCTCCCCATAACCCTGCACATTCTTCCTTTTCATATAACTATCTAATTCCTTTTTGATTGCTTCAACTGAACGAGCCTCCACCACGTTCAGGCAGCGCATTCCAGACCTTAACCACTCGCTGTGTGAAAAAGTTTTTCTTCATGTCACTTTTGCTTCTGTTATCAAAAACTTTAAATCTTTGCCCTCTCGTTCTCAATCCTTTCATGAGTGGGAACAGTTTCTCTCTATCTACTCTGCCCGGACCCCTCATGATTTTGAATACCTCTATCAAATCACCTCTCAGCTGTCTCTTCTCCAAGGAAAACAGTCTTAACTTCTCCAATCTATCTTCACAACTGAAATTCCTCATCCCTGGAACCATTCTTGTGAATCTTTTCTGCACTCTCTCCAGTGCCCTCACTTCTTTCCTCAAATGTGGCACCCAGAATTGGATGCAATACTCCAGCTGAGGCCAAACTAGTGTCTTATACAAGTTCAACATAACTTCTGCTCTTGCACTCTATGCCCCTATTAATAAAGCCCAGGATAATGTATGTTTTATTAACTGCTCTCTCAACCTGTCCTGCCACCTTCAATGACTTATGAACATATACACCAAGGTCCCTCTGCTCCTGCAACCCCATTAGAATTGTACCCTTTATTCTATATTGTCTCTCCATGTTCTTCCGCCCAAAATGAATCACTTCACATTTCTCTGCATTGAACTTGATCTGCCACCTGTCTGCCCATTCCACCAACATGTCTATGTCCTTTTGAAGTTCTTCACTATCCTCCTCACAGTTCACAATGCTTCCAAGTTTCGTATCATCTGCAAACTTTGAAATTGTGCCCTGTACACCAAGGTCTAGGTCATTAATATATATCAGGAAAAGCAAGGGTTCCAACACTGATCCATGGGGAACTCCACTACAAACATTCCTCAAGCCCAAAAAACATCCATAAACCACTACTCTTTATTTCCTATTACTCAGCCAATTTCATAACCATGTTGCAACTGTCCCTTTTATTCCATGAGCTATAAGTTTGCACACAAGTCTGTTGTGTGGCACTGTAACAAATGCCTTTTGAAAGTCCATGTAGACCACATCAACAGCATTGCCCTCATCAACCCTCTCTGTTACCTCCTCAAAAATCTCCAGTAAGTTAGTTAAACAGTGGCGCAGCGGTTAGCACCGTAGCCTCACAGCTCCAGCGACCTGGGTTCAATTCTGGGTACTGCCTGTGTGGAGTTTGCAAGTTCTCCCTGTGTCTGCATGGGTTTCCTCCGGGTGCTCCGGTTTCCTCCCACAAGCCAAAGACTTGCAGGTTGATAGGTAAATTGGCCATTATAAATTGCCCCTAGTGTAGGTAGGTGGTAGGGAAATATCGGGACAGGTGGGGATGTGGTAGCAATATGGAATTAGTGTAGGATTAGTATAAATGGGTGGTTGATGGTCAGCACAGTCTTGGTGGGCCGAAGGGCCTGTTTCAGTGCTGTATCTCTAAAACGAAACAAACATGATTTTCCCTTAAGAAATCCATGCTGGCTTTCCTTAATTAACTTGCATTTGTCCATGTGACTCTTGATTTTCTCCCAAATTATTTTTTCTAGAAGTTTTCCCATCAACGAAGTTAAACTGACTGGCCTGTAGTTGTTGGGCTCTTCTTTACACCCCTTTTTGAACAAGGGTGTCACGTTTGCAATTCTCCAGTCCTCTAGCACCACCCCCGAGTCTAAGGAAGACTGAAAAATTATTGCCAATGCCTCTGCAATTTCCACCCTCACTTCCTTTAGTATCCTTGGATGCATCTCATCCGGCCCTGGTGCTTTATCCACTTTAAGTCCAGACAGACTAGCTAATATTTCCTCTTTATCAATTTTAAACCCCTCTACTGTCTGACTTACCTCCTCTTTCAACATTGCCTGGGTTGTATCTTCTTCTTTGGTAAAGACAGATGCAAAGTATTCATTTAATACCTCAGCTATACCCTTTGCCTCCATGTGCAAATCCCCTTTCTGGTCCCTAATCGGTCCCACTCCTCCTTTTACCACCCTTTTACTATTTATATGCCTATAGAAAACTTTGGGATTTCCTTTAATGCTAGCTGCCAGTCTCTTTTCATGCTTTCCCCTTGCTTCTCTTATTTGCTTTTTCACTTCCCCTCTGGACCTTCTATATTCAGTCTGGTTCTCAATAGTATTTTCTACCTGGTATTTGTCATAATCACACTTTTTCTTCTTTATCTTAATCTCTTTCTCCCTTGTCATCCAGGGAGCTCTGGATTTGTTTGCTCTACTTTTCCCCTTCGAAGGCACATACCTTGACTGTGTCTGAACTATCTCTTCTTTGAAGGTAGCCCATTGTTCATCTACCAGTTTTGCTGCCAGCTTTTGACTCCAATTTATTCACCCCAGCTTCATCCTTACCCCATTGAAGTTAGCCTTCCCCCAGTTAATTATTCTCGCCCTGGATTGTTCTTTGTCCTTTTTCATAGTCAGCCTAAACCTTATGATACAATGATCACTGTCCCCTAAATGCTTCCCTACTGATACTTGATCCACTTGGCCCACCTCATTCCCAAGGTTTAGCAGTGCCTGCTTTCTCATTGGACTAGCTACATACCGTTGTAGAAAAAAATCCTGAACACATTCTCAGAACTCTTGCCCCTCACTGTCCTTTACACTACTATTATCCCAGTCTATGTTCGGATAATTAAAATCCCCCATTATAACTACCCTATAATTTTTGCACTTTTCTGTAATTTCCCTGCAAATTTGTTCCTCCATGTCCTTCCCACTAGCTGGTGGCCTATAGACAACACCGATCAATGTAACTGCACCTTTTTTGTTCCTTAGCTCTCGTCAAATTGATTCTGTCCTCGACCCCTCTGGGACATCCTTTTTCTCCAGCACTGCAATGCTCTCCTTAATCAATACTGCCATCCCTCCCCCTGTTTTCCCTTTCCTATCTTTCCAGAACACCTTGTATCCAGGAATATTTTACACCCAGTCCTGCCCTTCTTTGAGCCAGATCTCTGTTATAGTCAAAACATTATATTTCCACATGGCAATCTGCGCCTGTCGCTCACGAGTCTTATTAACCATGCTCCGTACATTCGCATACATGCACATTAACCCTGATTCAGACTTTATTACTTTCTCCCTTACTCTGACCCCATCTAATAATGTACTATTCCCTATTCTTGTGCTATCTATCTCCCCCAGTATTCTGTACATCTTGGTATTACTGTCTAATACTTGGTCCTGGTTCCCACACCACAGGCAGGTTACCAGTTTTGCTTCCCTCCAATCTGTGCTCCTTCTCATGTTCTTATCCCCCAGCAAGCTAGTTTAAACACTCCCCAACAGCACTAGCAAATCTCTCTGCGAGGATATTCATCCCAGCCCTGCTAAGAAGCAACTCGTCTATCTTGTACAGGTCCCACCTGCCCCAAAACCAGTCCCAATGTCTCAGAAATCTGATGCCCTCCCTCCTACACCAGTTCTCCAGCTACATGTTCAATCGATCAATCCTCCTATTCCTATGCTCACATGCACGTGGGACTGGGAGTAATCCTGAGATTACTGCTTTTGAGGTCCTGCTTTTTAATCTCCTTCTGAGCTCCCTAAAATCTGCTTTCAGGACCTCATCCCCTTTCTTACCTATGTCATTGGTACCAGTGTGGACCACAACCTCTGGCTGTTCATCCTCCCCCAGGAGAATGTCCTGCAGCCGCTCCATGACATCCTTGACCCTGGCACCAAGGAGGCAACACGCCATCCTGGAGTCATGTTTACTGCCACAGAAACTCCTGTCTGTTCTCCTAACTAATGAATCGCCTATCACTACTGCTCTTGCACTCTTCTTCCTCCCTGCATGTGCAGCTGAGCCACCTGTGGTGCCACAAACTTGGCTGTGACTGCACTCCTCTGAGGAATCATCACCCTCACCAGTATCCCAAATGGAAAACCGATTAGCGAGCGTGATCGTCTCAGTCGACTCCTGCACTACCTGCCTGATTCTCTCAGACTGCCTGAAGATCACCCATTCCCTATCTGCCTGCATACATCTAACCTGTGGTGTTACCACCTCCCTAAATGTTCTATCCACGTAGTCCTCCACCTCGCAGATGCACAACAGTGACTCCAGCCACCGCTCGCGTTCTGAAACCCAGAGGTGTGACACATCCTGCAGATGTGTTCGTCTAGGACACATGGTGTGTCCATGACTTCCCAGATGCCACAGGCTGTACATTCCACTCAGCTGAGCTGCCCTGCCATACATTAACTTTACAGACTATTTATTATAAGTAGAATAGCTTACCAGGTACTCATCAAACAGCTCCTTCCATTGCACTAAAGCAAGAACCAAATACTGGAGGGTTAAAAAAGTAAGAAAAAAAGTTTAAAAAATGAAAAAAAAGGTACATATTCACACCATCTTCAGCTTGTAAAACAGAAACATTGTGGGATGAGGGGGTAGGGGATGTGAGAAGGAGGATCAGGTATGAGGATACTATCATTATTGATGGTTTCAGCCTCACCACTGGCCATGATCTCAGCAATGGGCACCCAGTAATGGCCAGCATCATCTCCTCCTTGGGGGATAAGACATAGGGGTGCACCTGTCTCCCTCTGGTTTGCTCCTGCTGCTTCTTACGGTGTGCCACCTTGTCCTGCAAGACAGAAGGAAGTTTGTCAGTGAGTATCATGCAATCTGTTTGGGTGATATGGCTGTAATAGTTGAATAGCCTTGCAGCAATGCTAAGTGTGTGAGGGTGCGATGAAGCACAACAGTGTCAGGCATGAGACAGTCCTGGATTGTCACATCTGCAGGAAATTCTCTACATTGAGACATTCCATCTTCAAGTCACTGAGCTAGATGCCAGATCCAAAATATAAGAAAGTGAGAGGAATATCTGAATAGTTTTCTCGAGAGTACAGTCACATCTCAGAGGAAAGCATAGTTGCCAGAAGGGGAGTGTGTAATTATTAGTCAGCAAGGTTGGGATAACCTAAGGGAGGAGGTGAATGAGGTCCCACAGATGCTGGACCTATCCAACATGAACAATGTATTTGCTACTTGTGAGGATAAGGATGAAGGCGAGAGGGAGGGTGGCCAGAATGCTAACCATGACACCATGGAGCAGGAGGCAGTCAAGGGAGTTGGTGGGGGGTGGGGGGGGGGGGGTGGTGGTTGGTGGTGCATCAGAGTAGAAATAGGAATATTATACCCATAGAGCATAGAAGAACTGATAATTATGGAGATAGATAGAATCCTCTACAGTCATCACTGAGAGCGCAGGAAGATGTGTTACCTATCTGGTGTCAGAGAAAAGGACCTCTCGATGCAACTGAAGAGAATCTGTAAAGGGTGGGGGATGATCCTGTTGTCATGGTCCATGTCAGGACCAATAACACAGGAAAGAAAAGCAGGAGGTCCAACAAAGGGAGTTGGAGAAGCTAGGAACTAAATTACAAAGCAGGACCCCACAGGTGGTAATCTCTGGATTGGCATAGGTAGATAGATGTTAATTACTGTAGCAGGAAGCTAAACTAGCTAGTGACTCATCAGGGGCTCGATAAAAGCAGTCAGGTTTTCAAGCTGCATGGAGTAAGGGGAGCATGGAGAGGATACTTCACCTGAGTGAGACGTAGTCAGGGTGTGAAGATGGGAATTTGTTTCATGTGGGAATTCAGTGCAGAGGGGGAAAGAGGTGCTCCTTTTTCAGCCTCCAGTATCTGCAGAAGATGCAAGTTGCTTCCCAGAAATAGAGGGTAACCTAGAGACAGCAGTGAAAGTTTGAAGAGCTAAGGTGGCGAGTCTGTGGGTTCAGAGCATTCCAACGAAAATTGATGTGTGACACCACAGCAAAGAAAGTAAGTGATTGGTTGGTGAACATTTTCTCTTTTTCTCTTATCTAAACTAAGGAATTTTATTTGGGGTTATCATAACATGAATCGAAATAATAAGAATAGGAATCTTCTGAGATTCAGGTAATTTATTAGTAAGGTGTTATTATTAGTAGTAAGGTTTGCTAGCAATAGTAATTCGTGGTGTTTATTAATTATAAATTAACTAAGAAAAATAAATTAATTAACACATATAAAGATGGCAGGGCAGGTGATGTGTTGCGGCTGCAGTATGTGGGAACTGGTGGATGCCAGTGTGATCCACGGCAAACATGTCTGAAGTAAGAGTCTGTGGCTCGAGTAGCTCTGGCTCAGAGACAACGAGCTGGAGGCTGAGCTGCAGACACTGCAATGCATCAGGGAGTGGAAAGTTACCTGGACACTTTGTTCCAGAAGGCAGTCACACTCCTTCGGATGGCATCTTCTGATTTGGTCAGAGGTTAGGGACAGGAGGATGTGACTGTGCGTGAGGCAGGTAAGGGGATTGAGAAGGCAGAAATGGAGGAACCTCAGCCCTTGCAATTTTCCAACAGATTTGAGGTTCTTTCAGCTTGTATGGATGAGAGCGAGGGCTGCAGGGTGGATGGGCAAACTGACCATGGCACCGTGATAAAGGAAGCCATTCAAGTGGGGAGAGTAAATAGGAATGTAGTGGTAGTAAGGGACAGTATAGTCAGGGGGATAGATACAGTTCTCTGCAGCCAAGAGCGAGAGTCTAGAGTTCTAGATATTAAAAATGTCAAGGGATATGGGAATAGTGCAGGAAAATAGTGTTGAGGCTGAAGATCAGCCATGACCGAGTTGAAAGGTGGAGCAGGCTTGAGGGGCCGAATGGCCTATTCCTGCTCCTATTTCCTATGTTCCTATGTATACCTGAGCCCATGCTAATTGGGGTGTACAGATCATAAAAGTGAATGCATGGCTGAAAAATTGGCGTGGGAAGGAAGGGTTCCATTTCATGGGACATTGGCATCAGTACTGGCATAAGAGGGACTGGGATGGGTGACACCTGAACCAGAATGGCACCAAAGTCCAGCAGAAAGGATAAATAGGGTTGTAGATCAGACTTTAAAGTAAAGACAGGAGGAGGCATCCGGTGGAAATGACAGTAGCCTGAAGATAAAAGAATTAGGAGATGAGAGTAAAGGTCAGATCAAGGTAAGGAATAAGGGTAACATAGAAGGCCAGGGAACAATTATAGAACATAAGTAAAAAACAGCTGTTAAAAATGAAGTGAATCAAAGGAAGGATGCGAAGGCTTTAGAGGGAATGCAGAAAAGATTTATAGGAATGGTTCCAAGGATGAGGGATTGCAGTTACGTGGATATATTGGAGAAGTTGAGATTGTTCTCCGTAAAGAGGAGAAGATTGAGAGGAGATTTGATGACAGATCTAGACAAGAGTAGATAGAGAGAAACTGTTTCCATTGGATGAAGGGTCAAGAACCAGAGGACAAAGATTTAAAGCGCTTGGCAAAAGAACCAAAGGCGACATGAGGAAAAGATTTTAGGCAGTGAGTTGTTATGATCTGGAATGCACTACCTGAAAGAGTGGTGGAGGCAGATTCAATTGTGGCTTCCAAAAGGAAATTGGATAAGCACCTGAAGGGAAAAAAATTTGGTGTATGGGGAAAGGGTGTGGGAGTGTGGCTTGCTAAATTGCTCTAGTAGAGAGCTGCCACAGGCTCGACAGGCTGAATGGCTTTGTTCTGTGCTGTAACCATTCTATGATACTGAAAACAAATGAATTTGCCTGAACAACAATGTGATCAGCATCCGAAACAAATCGGGGGAACCAAAGGCTATAATTTACAATGCACTGCCAGCTGTAGTAACTGTAGGGATAACTGAAACACAGCTATATAAAGAACATTCATAAAAGAGCAAAATACTGTTGATGCTGGAAATCTGCAATGAAAGCACAAAATGATGGAAATACCCAGCAGGTCAGGCAGCAACTGTGAAGAGTAAAACAGAGGTAACGTTTCAGGTTGATGCTTCTTCGTCAGAACTTGGAGTACATCAAAATGTAACAGGTTTTAAACAAGTACAGAGGCAGGGAAAGGGAGAAGGGGAGGAAAGAATAAAAGGGTAGGTCTGTGATAGGGTGGAAAGCAGACGAGAATAAAGGACAAAAGGACAAAAGAGATGATGGGCAAAGGAAAGGAGATGGTAATGGGACAAGTAAAGAAACAAAAGATGGGTCTAGAGGAGGTGTAAATGGGAGTAGCAGGTTCATTACCAACAGCTGCCATCGAAAAAATGGGGGCAGAGATTATGATCTGAAATTGTTGAACTCAGTGTTGAGTTCAGAAGTCTGTAAAATGCTAGTCGAAAAATAAGGTGCTTTTCCTCAAGCTTATGTTGAGCTTCATTGGGACAGTGTAGGAGGCTGAGGACAGAGAGGTCAGAGTGGAGTGGAGAATTAAAATGACGGGCAAGTGGAAGCTTGGGGTCACGCTTGTGGACTGAAAGAAGGTGTTCAGGAAAGTGGTCACCCTGTCTGCGTTTGGTCTCCCCAATGTAGAGTAGACCACATCGTAAGCAGTGAATACAGTATACTTAATTGAAAGAAGTATGAGGACATCACTGTTTCACCTGGAAGGAGTATTTGGGGCCTTGGACATTATGAAGGGAGGAGGTAAAAGGGCAGGAATTGCATCTCCTGTGCTTGCATGAAAGGGGAGGGGTAATTGAACAGTGGGCCAGGGTGTCACGGAGAGAATGGTCTCTTTGGAATGCTGAAAGGGGAGACAAGGCGCAGATGAGTTTGGTAGTGGCATCATGCAGGAGGTGGCGGAAATGTGCAGGATGATCCATTGAATGTGAAGGTTTGTGGGTGGAGGGTAAGGGCAAGGGGAATCCTGTTGTGGTTCTGGGAGTTGGGGGAAAGGGTGAGAGCAGATGTGCAGGAAATGGAATGGACACGCTCGAGGGCCCAGTCAACCTTGGGCGGGGGGGCGTTTGGGAATCCTCATGGAAAAAGGAAGACATATTGGAAGTGTGGTATGGAAAGTGGCATCGTCAGAAAAGATATGATGAAGTTGGAGAAATTGGGAGCAGGAGTTTTATTCCATAAAGAACATGACTAGCATATATATTTAACGATGTAACATATCCAGAAAAGATAGAGAGGTGGTGGGGTTACTGGACCAACTAAAGATAGCTTAATGGCAGTAGAATAAAGGGGCATAACTAGCTTTACGTCATAAACAGAATAATATAGAAATAAATTATAAAGTGCAACCAAAGCCAGATCTCCCTGGATGTTGAAAAAGATAGAGTTAAATGAAGTAAAAAAAGGGTGCAGATGACAAATGTCAGGTTGATAATACAAGTGAGAGCCAGGCTGAACATAGAAAGTTCAGAGAGGAAGTGAGAAAATGAAATAAGGGAGGCAATGAGAGAGTATAAGAAGAGACTGGCAGCAAACATACAAGAGAATCCAAAAGTCTTCTATAGATGAGTAGTAAATAGTAAAAGGGTAGTAAGGGGAGAAGTGAGATTGATTAGGGACCAAAAAGGAGACCTATGCATGGAGGAAAAGGGTATAGCTGAGGCACTACATTAGTACATTGCCTTCCGAAGAAGGGTCACTGACCCGAAACGTTAACTCTGCTTCTCTTTCCACAGATGCTGCCAGACCTGCTGAGTGAATCCAGCATTTCTTGTTTTTGTTTCAGATTTCCAGCATCCGCAGTATTTTGCTTTTATTTTAGTACATTGCCTCTGTCTTTGCTATTCTATTCCAGAAAGCCAGTTGGTGAACATAAAAACATAGGAAATAGGTGCAGGAGTAGACCACATGGTCCCTCAAGCCTGCTCCATTATTCAACATGATTATGACTGATCTACTGCCTCAATTCCACTTTCCTGTCCATTCCCATATCCCTTGATTCCCTGCAATCAAAAATCTGTCTATCTTAGCCTTAAATATATTCAATGACGGAGCATCCAGAACCCACTGAGTGAAGAAATATCTGCTTACCTCAGTCCTAAATGACTGTCCCTTTATCCTGAGACCGAGCCCCCATGTTCTAGATTCCCCAGCCAGGGGAAACAACCTCTCCGTGTCTACCATCAAGCCCCTTCAGAATCTTGTATGTTTCAATCAGATCACCTCTCTTTCTTCTAAACTCCAGGGAATATAGTAAAAGCAAAATACTGCAGATGTTGGAAAACTGAAATAAAAACAGAATGTTCTGGAAATACTCAGCAGGTTAGGCAGCACCTGTGGAGAGAGAAGTAGAGTTAACGGCTGGGATTTCACGCTGGGCGGATGGGAGCCAGCCACCAACTGAAAAGTCGGTGGTGAACCCGCTTCCACCTCGCCTAGGGATCCGACCCGCATTTTACAGGTCCCCGGGCTTTAATTGTTCCGAGGTGGGACTTCCACCCCCATTTTGAAAATTCAGCCATTTCTTCATTCCCCATGATAATTTCTCCTGCCTCTGCCTCTAAGGGAACAACATTGACTTTAGTTACTCTCCTGTTTTATGTACTTGTAAAAACTCTCACAATCTGTTGTTATATTCCTGGCTAGTTTATTCTCATATTCTATTTTTTTCCCTTTTTATCAATGTTTTGGTTGCCCTTTGCTGGTTTCTAAAACACTCCCAATCCTCAGGCTTACTACCATTCTTTGCAATATTATAAGCCTCTTCTTTGAATCTAATATAATTAACTTACAGGGATGGATCTTTCTTGCTAAGTTTTTGTTTTTTAATGGAATCTATTTTTGCTAAACATTTTGAATTGTCGCTTTAAATGTTTCCCATCATTTATTTATCGCCAGACCTTTTAGTCTATTTATGCAATCAACCTCAGCCAGCTCTCCCCTCATATCTAAGTTGTTTAAGTTTAAGATTCTTGTTTGGGACTGGAGTATGTCACTTACAAACTTAACATGGAATTTGCTTGTATTATGATCACTTTTCCCCAGCAGATCTTTTACCATGAGATTACTAATTAACCCTGCCTCATTGCACAAAACTAGATCTAAAATAGCTTTACCCCTAGTAGGCTCCACGACATATTGTTCCAGGAAACTGCCAAAAAGCATTCTACAAACTCATCTTCCAGACCAATTTGATTGGTCCAGTCTATATGGAGATTAAAGTTCCCCATAATTATTACATTTCTTCGTCAGAAGCTCCAATTATTTATTGCTTATAACTACTGTTAGGGGGCCAATAACCGACACTCACCACGGTTTTCTGATGCTTGCTATTCCTGATCTCCATCCATACTGATTCTACTTCCTGCTCTTCAATGTTAAGATCCTTTTTCACGACTGTTCTTATGTCATCCTTTCTTATCAGGGCTACTCCTCCTCCTTTTCCATTCTGTCTATCTTTTCGAAATGTTGTACACTGGAATATTTATATCCCACCTTTGCCACCTTGTAACCATAGGCTGAATTTTGAAATGCCGGTGGGTGTGGCAGCGAGTTTTTTTTTATTCGTTCATGGGATGTGGGCGTTGCTGACTAGGCCAGCATTTATTGCCCATCCCTAATTGCCCTTGAGAAGGTGGTGGTGAGCTGCCTTCTTGAACCGCTGCAGTCCATGGGGGGTAGGTACACCCACAGTGCTGTTAGGAAGGGAGTTCCAGGATTTTGACCCAGTGACAGTGAAGGAACGGCGATATAGTTCCAAGTCAGGATGATGTGCGACTCGGAGGGGAACTTGCAGGTGGTGGTGTTCCCATGCATTTGCTGCCCTTGTCCTTCTAGTTGGTAGAGATCGTGGGTTTGGAAGGTGCTGTCTAAGGAGTCTTGGTGCGTTGCTGCAGTGCATCTTGTAGATGGTACACATTGCTGCCACTGTATGTGGAGGAAGTGAATGTTTGTGAATGGGGTGCCAATCAAGCGGGCTGCTTTGTCCTGGATGGTGTCGAGCTTCTTGAGCGTTGTTGGAGCTGCACCCATCCAGGCAAGTGGAGAGTATTCCATCACACTCCTGACTTGTGCCTTGTAGATGGTGGACAGGCTTTGGGGAGTCAGGAGGTGAGTTACTCGCTGCAGGATTCCTAACCTCTAACCTGCTCTTGTAGCCACGGTATTTATATGGCTACTCTTGTAGCCACGGTATTTATATGGCTACTCCAGTTTAGTTTCTGGTCAATGGTAGCCCCTGGGATGTTGATAGTGGGGGATTCAGCGACAGTAATGCCATAGAATGTCAAGGGGAAATGGTTAGATTCTCTCTTGTTGAAGATGGTCATTGCCTGGCACTTGTGTGGCATGAATGTTACTTGCCACTTATCAGCCCAAGCCTGGATATTGCCCAGGTCTTGCTGCATTTCTACACAGACTGCTTCAGTAGCTGAGGAGTGGCGCAGTGGTTAGCACTGCAGCCTCACAGCTCCAGCGACCCGGGTTCAATTCCGGGTACTGCCTGTGTGGAGTTTACAAGTTCTCCCTGTGTCTGCGTGGGTTTTCTCCGGGTGCTCCGGTTTCCTCCCACAAGCCAAAAGACTTGCAGGTTGGTAGGTAAGTTGGCCATTATAAATTGCCCCTAGTATAGGTAGGTGGTAGGGAAATATAGGGACAGGTGGGGATGTGGTGGGAATATGGGATTAATGTAGGATTAGTATAAATGGGTGGTTGATGGTCGGCACAGACTCGGTGGGCCGAAGGGCCTGTTTCAGTGCTGTTTCTCTAAACTAAACATAAACTAACATTGTGCAATCCTGAGCGAACATCCTGACATCTGACCTTATGATTGAAGGAAGGACATTGATGAAGCAGCTGAAGATGGTTGGGCCTAGGACAGTACCCTGAGGAACTCCTGCAGTGTTGCCCTGGAGCTCAGATTATTGACCTCCAACAAACATGACCATCTTCCTTTGTGCTAGGTATGACTCCAGCCAGCGGAGGGTTTTCCCCCTGATTCCCTTTGACTTCAGTTTTGCTAGGGCTCCTTGATGCCATACTGGGTCAAATGCTGCCTTGATGTCAAGGGCAGTCACTCTCACCTCACCTCTTGAGTTCAGCACTTTTGTCCATGTTTGAACCAAGGCTGTAATGAGGTCAGGAGCTGACTGGCCCTGGCGGAACCCAAACTGAGCGTCACTGAGCAGGTTATTGCTAAGCAAGTGCCGCTTGATGGCACTGTTGATGACATCTTCCATCACTTTACTGATGATTGAGAGTAGACTGAAGGGGTGGTAATTGGCTGGGTTGGACTTGTCCTGCTTTTTGTGTACAGGACATACCTGGGCAATTTTCCACATTGCAGGGTAGATGCCAGTGTTGTAGCTGTACTGGAACAGCTTGGCTCGGGGCGTGGCAAGTTCTGGAGCACAGGTCTTCAGTACTATTGCCGGAATATTGTCAGGGTCCAAAGCTTTTGCAGTATCCAGTGCCTTCAGTCGTTTCTTGGTATCATGTGGAGTGAATTTAAGTGGCTGAAGTCTGGCATCTGTGATGCTGGGGACTTCAGGAAGAGGCCGAGATGGATCATCAACTCAGCACTTCTGGCTGAAGATTGTTGCAAATGCTTCAGCCTTATCTTTCGCACTGATGTGCTGGGCTTCCCCATCATTGAGAATGGGGATATTTGTGGAGCCACCTCCTCCAGTTAGTTGTTTAATTGTCCACCACCATTCACAGCTGGATGTGGCAGGACTGCAGAGCTTAGATCTGATCCGTTGGTTATGGGATCGCTTAGCTCTGTCTATCGCATGCTGCTTACGCAGTTTGGCATGCAGATAGTCCTGTGTTGTAGCTTCACCAGGTTGACACCTCATTTTGAAGTATGCCTGGTGCTGCTCCTGGCATGCCCTCCTGCACTCTTCATTGAACCAGGGTTGGTCTCCTGGCTTGATGGTAATGGTAGAGTGGAGGATATGCCAGGCCATGAGGTTACAGATTATGGTTGAGTACAATTCTGCTGCTGCTGATGGCCCACAGCGCCTCATGGATGCCCAGTTTTGCATTGCTAGATCTGTTCGAAATCTGTCCCATTTAGCACGGTCGGAGTGCCACACAACACGATGGAGGGTATCCTCAATGTGAAGGCAGGACTTCGCCTCCACAAGGACTGTGCGGTGGTCACTCTTATCAATACTATCATGGCAGTTGCAGCTGCGGCAGGCAGATTGGTCAGGATGAGGTCAAGTATGTTTTTCCCTCTTGTTCCCTCACCAATTGCCACATACCCAGTCTAGCAGATATGTAATTTAGGACTCGGCCAGCTCGGTCAGTAGTGGTGCTGCCGAGCCACTCTTGGTGATGGACATTGAACTCCCCCACCCAGAGTACATTCTGTGCCCTTGCCACCCTCAGTGCTTCCTCCAAGTGCTCTTCAACATGGAGTACTGACTCATCAGCTGAGGGAGGGCGGTAGGTGGTAATCAGCTGGAGGTTTCCTTGTCCATGTTTGACCTGATGTCATGAGACTTCATGAGGTCCGAAGTCCACTCCCTCCCGACTGTATACCACTGTGCCACCACCTCTGGTGGGTCTGTCCTGCCAGTGGGCCCGGGGATGCTGAAGGCAGTGTCTGGCACATTGTCTGTCAGGTATGATTCCGTGAGTATGACTATGTCAGGCTGTTGCTTGACTAGTCTATGAGACAGCACTCCCAACTTTGGCACAAGCCCCCAGATGTTAGTAAGGAGGACTTTGCAGGGTTGATAGGGCTGGGTTTGCCATTGTCATTTCTGGTGCCTAGGTCGATGCCGGGTTGTCTGTCTGGTTTCATTCTTTTTTATTGAATTCGTAGCGGTTAGATACAACTGAGTGGCTTGCTAGGCCATTTTAGAGGGCATGTAAGAGTCAACCACATTGCTGTGGGTCTGGAATCACACGTACGGTAGGCCAGACCAGGTAAGGACAGCAGATTTCCTTCCCTAAAGGACATTAGTGAATCAGATGGGTTTTTACAACAATCGACAATGGTTTCATGGCCATCATTAGACTAGCTTTTATTCCAGATTTATTAACTGAATTCAAATTCCACCTTCTGTTGTGGTGGGATTTGAACCAATGTCGCCAGAGCAATACCCTGGGTCTCTGGGTTACTAGTCCAGTGACAATACCACTACACTACAGCCTCCCAGAGCGCGTGCGTGATTTGAAAATCGCATTCTCAGAGATCAGCACTGGGTCCCACTGCCTCCAGAACGCGAAGCAATTTTTAAAGCGACTACAGAAGGAAGTGAACGGGAGGCCCGACACCTTCATCTTGCAAGAGTCCCAGATGCCGCACCTCTTCAGGCCCACATCCAGACTCCGTTGGTGGCTGCTGGGAGATAAGGGTTGTCCCCTAAAGAGATGGCTCCTGATGCCTGTCCACTACCCAGACATGGATGGAGAGAAGTTTTACAACCAGAGACATCTCCTAACGTGCACCTGCTTTGAACAGACCATTGGCATTTGGAAGATTCGCTTCCGTTGCCTTGACCGGTCAGGTGGTGCCCTCCAATACGAGCCAGCCAGAGTATCTTGTATCATGGTCATCTGCTGTGCCCTGCACAACATGACAATACAAAGAGGGCTGGAGATGGTTGAGGAGGAGGACCTGGAACGCCACTCCACCTCAGAGGAGAACTGGGAGGAGGAAGAGGAGGAGGAAGGGATCAATCCAGAGGTGGCCGGCACCTAGGCATCGGAGGATCCCAGTGAGTGCTGTCCCTGATCTGAGGGGGGACTGTAGGTTCCACACTGATTCAGCAGCATTTCACTTGATCACCTCTCAGCCCTTATGACTGATGATCCCAGAACTCACCTTCCAGCATGTGACTTATAATTCCATAATGACCTGTGAAGTCCCATTAGCAGCCACGACCAGGGAGACCACCAACATTCTCCAATATCACAAAGCATGGTCATACAGCAATCCCAGGCCCCCACAGCCACTGCCACTCACGTCACAAAACTCAATCCCCCTTTTGACATGAAACATCAATAGCATGCATATCAGATAGATAAACAAGTAGTGAAGACAGGAAAGCAGACAAATGTGGAAAAAGCTCCAGGTGACCTATTAAGTGAAATCAACAGCATTTCTACAGGGTGCTTCTCCTGTGGCAGAGGAGGAGGTGGAGGCAGCCTGCTCCCTACTCTCTGCCACTGGTTGAAATGTCCGTGGCTTCCATCCTCATCTTGGAGGTGCCCATTGGGGTTCCTCCACAGCGTGCCATGCCTGATTCATTACAGGGGTGGCCTCTGTCACAGGACCTTGGCACACAGTTCCTCAGTCGGAGGGGGCGAGGGGCCAAAGGCTGCTCTCGGTGCCCCTTGAGGGATGGCCCCTTCATCTGCTGCTTCGACTGCCTCAGCCCTTTCATGGTGTCTATGGATGCTGAATGAGGCCACTGACTGGGACACAGCTGGCATCCACTCCGAGCATCTCTGTTCCATCAGTGACACTGAGTGGTCTATGCTAAAGAGAGTCTCAGTCTTTCAGCACATATTAGTGTTCTGTTCCTGTGTAGGCCTGAGGCCTGCAGCCACTACTTTTTGCATTTTACTTCTGCTGTGCTTTTGCTTTGCTTTTGACTTTAACAAAACACCTGTATTAAACCTGTAGTGAATTTTTAAAGGTTATTTTGTAGACATTGATTTAAGACTAAGTGTGATTGTAGTCTGATTAAGTGAAGTAATTAATCAATTATGAAATCAATGGCAATCAATAGTATGAACTTGTTTTTCCCAAATCCTTTTGTTTCCATGCTGGTCAGGCCATGCACAGCTGCTGTTTTGTCTAAATTACTGTTTTTTTTTCTTCTTAAAAATAATAGTTGTCTCCCATTGTTTAAACAGAAATCAGTTCTTACAGTCTTACCCTTGAACTACAAACCAGGACCTTGGATAACCTTGCACATGGGGTGGTCCACTATGGTGTGGTATCAGAAGATGCAGTTTAATTGCTGGACAGTATAACCTAATTGTTGGCAGGTGAGAGACACCATCAAAGGATGTGTCAACAGCCTGAACGGCCTCCGAGTGCCTGTGAGAAGAATTTGATAAGGACTCATGGTTGTCAGACTCTTGTTTTGAGAAAGTCTGAATAGAAACCTCGGGAAGCTGGAATGGAGCTAGAAATTGGACTTAAAGGGGGACAGCATCCGATGCTCGGGGCTGCAGCCAGAGTGAACTAGTCATCCACTAAAGTCTACAGAGGAAGGGACGTCGACGGAGTGACTGATCGGAGTGTCCAGCCCGATGCAAGTTTCTCCGGAGACTTGGTGATGTATGTACCGAGGGGGAATGCGGTACCATTTTAGGGAACTGTCGTGAACCGACTAATTTGGTGTTATAGCAGTTGTGCTATGAGGTCTTTTGAAAACTTGGTGGTGTAAGTACCAAAGGGAACTGTACCATTTTAGGGAGCTTTTGTGAACAGACTAATTTGGTGTTACAGTATTTGTGCTATAAGGTTTTTTTTGTCTTTCTATACACTTTTCCTTCCTTTCTTTTTAATAATGTTATCTTTCCTTCCTCTTTGCTATCATTAATAATTGTTGAATAATTACGTAATAATTACTTAACAAAAATTACTGTTTTAACACATTATTTGGTTTTGAGTCACTAATTCCTGTTATGTCCAGAGTAAGTCTCTATAACTAAGTGAGACTCCGCAGGGGACTCTCATGCCCTACACCTGCACCCACTCAGAGTGGTGCTGCATTTGGCTGTCCAAGAGGTTGCACAATTTCTCAATACTGGAGCTTAAGCGATTGAATCCCTGAGTCATTACAGAGCACATGTGCTGCATGGACTTCTCCATTGTCTGCCCAGGGCTCCTCAGGGCCTCAGGGAACTCCCAGAAACAAGATCTTACCTGCCTCTGGTTCTCGAGGCAGACACTCCTTATTTGTCACACCCGAGGCCCAGCATCTTTGCCCAGCAGTACATCGCTGTGTCTATCAAAGGAGGATCTGAGATCTCGACCTTGTTCCGCCTTCAGATCCAAACCTCGCTGCTGCACCATGTTGTGCAGAGTGCAGAACATCACGACTATTCTGGAGACCCTGGCTGATGAGTACTGAAGGACAGCACCAGATCTGTCTAGGCACCAGAAGCACATCTTCAGCATGACGATAGCATTTCAGTCATGCATCTGGTGGTCAGATGTAGTGATCCTGGGCTTCATTGGTCGGGTTTCTGATTGCTGTCACAAGCTGTGGGTATCCCTTGTCTCCTGGCAACCAACCCTTAACCCTCTTTGATGTTTGAAGATACCAGGGATCTTGAATTGCTGTCGAATGAAAGCATCATGGCAGCTTCCCAGGAATCCAGTACACACCGGCACCATGATCTTGTTTGTGTTGCACACCAGCTGCACATTGATTGACAAATTCTCCTGGTTGATCTAAGAGTGAGCAGATTGTCACATGTGTACAGTCAATGACAGCCTACTCCTGTGAGAAACCAGCCAGAGCTGCAAACCCGAGCATCCGCTTCATTCAAAGTGGCCTCATTGCTGGCAAACTTCACATAATTGGTGAACTAGCCATCAGTTACCTGTCTTATACAGTTGTGGGTCACAGTCTGGGAGATCCATAGGCAGAATAGTTGAGGGTGGTCGTCACTTAGACACTCACTGATAACACATGGCCACCAGGTTCAGCAGGGAGCAGGTCTTCTCGGAGGCTGCAGCTGTCTGTCACCATCTGACACGAACCCTGAGCTTCTTGAAACACTGCTGTTCAGACATGTCAGGGAAACTGAAAATCTCCCTGTAGGGCCTGTTTCATGAGCATTTTCTCCTATGAGCTGCACACTTCTGCTGCTCTGCTCTCTGCAGCTCCCCCATCTGCTGCTGTCCCTTTGCAGCTGTGCTCTCTGCTGCTCACCCGTCTGCTGTTCTCCTCTCTGCTGCTGCCCTCTCTGCAGCTCCCACATTATACTCTATTTGCCAGGTCTTTGCCCACTCACTTAACCTATCTATATCCTTTTGTAGCCCCCTTATGTCCTCTTCACAAGTTACTTTCCGAACCTATCCTTGTGACATCAGCAAATTTAGCAACCATACCTTCGGTCCCTTCTTCTAAGTCATTTATATAAATTGTAAAAAGTTGAGGCCCCAGAACAGATCCCTGTGACACACCACTCGTTACATCTTGCCAACCAGAAAATGACTCATTTATGCCTACTCTGTTACCTGTTAGCCAACCAATCTCCTATCCATGCCAATATGTTATCCCCTACACCATGAGCTTTTATTTTCTGCAATAACATTTGATATGGCATCTTATCAAATGCCTTCTGGAAATCTAAGTACAATACATCCACCTTTATCCGCAGCACATGTAACTCCCTTAAAGAACTCCAATAAATTGGTTAAACATGATTTCCCTTTCACAAAACCATGTTGACTCTGCCTGATTACCTTGAACTTTTCTAAATGCCCTGCTATAACGTCTTTAATAATAGGTTCTAACATTTTCCCGAAGACAGATGTTAAGCTAACTGGCCTGTAGTTTCCTGCTTTCTGTCTCCCTCACTTTTTGAATAAAAGAGTTACATTCGCTATTTTGCAATCTAAAGGAACCTTCCCCGAATCTAGAGAATTTTGGAAAATTAAAACTGACGCATCAACTATCTCACTAGCCACTTCTTTTAACACCCGAGGATGTCCATCAGGACCCGGGAACTTGTCAGCCCACAGCTCCAACAATTTGTTCAGTATCACTTCCCTGGTGATTGTAATTTTCTTGAGTTCCTCCCTCCCTTCCGTTTCCTGACTTACAGCTAATACTGGGATGTTACTTGTATCCTCAATAGTGAAGACTGATGCAAATTATCTATTCAATTCATCTGCCATCTCCTTATTATCCATTATTAATTCCCCAGACTCTCTTTTTATAGGACCAACGCTCACTTTGTTAACTCTTTTCAGCACAGACTCGGTGGGCCGAAGGGCCTGTTTCAGTGCTGTATCTCTAATCTAATCTTACTATCTGTCTTTATATTTCTAACTAACTTTTTCTCGTGCTCTAATTTTGCATTCCTTATCAATCTTTTAGTCATTCTTTGCTGTTTTTTAAATTCTACTCTCCTTTCTACTGCTCTCCTCACTGCTGCTCTCCTCTCTGCTGCTCTCCTCACTGCTGCTCCCCTCTCTGCTGTTCTCCTCTCTGCTGCTCCCCTCTCTGCTGCTCTCCTCTCTGCTGCTCCCCTCTCTGCAGCTCTCCTCTCTGCTGTTCTCCTCTCTGCTGTTCTCCTCTCTGCTGTTCTCCTCTCTGCAGCTCTCCTCTCTGCTGCTCCCCTCTCTGCAGCTCCCCTCTCTGCAGCTCTCCTCTCTGCTGTTCTCCTCTCTGCTGCTCCCCTCTCTGCAGCTCTCCTCTCTGCAGCTCTCCTCTCTGCTGTTCTCCTCTCTGCTGCTCCCCTCTCTGCAGCTCTCCTCTCTGCAGCTCTCCTCTCTGCTGTTCTCCTCTCTGCTGCTCCCCTCTCTGCAGCTCTCCTCTCTGCTGTTCTCCTCTCTGCTGCTCCCCTCTCTGCTGTTCTCCTCTCTGCTGTTCTCCTCTCTGCTGTTCTCCTCTCTGCTGTTCTCCTCTCTGCTGCTCCCCTCTCTGCTGTTCTCCTCTCTGCTGTTCTCCTCTCTGCTGTTCTCCTCTCTGCTGCTCCCCTCTCTGCAGCTCTCCTCTCTGCAGCTCTCCTCTCTGCAGCTCTCCTCTCTGCAGCTCTCCTCTCTGCTGTTCTCCTCTCTGCTGTTCTCCTCTCTGCTGCTCCCCTCTCTGCTGCTCTCCTCTCTGCTGCTCCCCTCTCTGCTGCTCCCCTCTCTGCAGCTCTCCTCTCTGCTGTTCTCCTCTCTGCTGTTCTCCTCTCTGCTGTTCTCCTCTCTGCTGCTCCCCTCTCTGCAGCTCTCCTCTCTGCTGTTCTCCTCCCTGCTGCTGCCCTCTTTGCTGTGGAGCTACAGGTCTATGAGTAGCGCCCTGCTGCTGTGGGTGCTGTAGCTGTGGCTGTCGCTGGTCAACTTGATCCTCATCCGAGGCCTAATTTAAGGCTGTATAAGTGATACCCATTCTGATGTGTTAGAACAAACCTCCAAAATGTAGACAAAATCTCCAAAATGTAGAGAGTAATTCTCAGCACAAATATGGGGAACAAACCCTTTCCCAGTAGCAGGATGCAGCTGTGAGTACTGACGATTTATTATCATATTTCCCTGAGATTGATTCGACTCCTCGATTGCTGCTGCGTTCTCCCTTTCACTGGCGAGTCTCAGGAGGCCTGGGAAACCAGGGAACCTGACGTTAAACTCAAAAGCTTGTGTTAATATCGCTCCGATTGAGTGATTAACATATGATAATTCACAACCTGTCTTTCCTGTGGGAATTGCGTGCATGCAGCCTGATGCATTCAAGTGAAATGTGAAAGTTGGCGAACTGGATCCGGGTTCCTGCAACGCTGTCAATTTCATCAACTTTAATCTGGCCTTAGAAGCCAAAAATATGATAAACAATAGTCAGCGTTGATTTCAGTAGGGAAGGCTATGCTTTACCGAACTCTTCTTAATGATGCAACAGAAAGAATAGCAACATAGTAACAGCAGCAGGCCATTCAGTCCATCGAACCTGTTCAATTAGATCATGGCTGATCCATATCTTAACTCCATCTACCCACCTTTGTTTTGTAACCTTTAATATTCTTGCCTGACAAAATTCTGTCAATCTCAGTTTTGAAATTTTCCATTAACCTAATGTCAACAGTTTTTTGAGGGAGATTGCCACTATCCTTTGCGTGAAGAACTACTTCTCGACATCATCTCCGAACAGCCTAACATTACAGGAAAGATGTGATCGAGCTAGTGAGAACAAAGAACAAAGAACAGTACAGCACAGGAACAGGCCATTCGGCCCTCCAAGCCTGCGCCGATCTTGATGCCTGCCTAAACTAAAACCTTCTGCACTTCCAGGGACCGTATCCCTCTATTTCCATCCTATTCATGTATTTGTTAAGATGCCTCTTAAACGTCTCTATGGTACCTGCTTCCACCACCTCCCCCGGCAACAAGTTCCAGGCACCCACCAACCTCTGTGTAAAGAACTTGCCTCGCACATCCCCTCTAAACTTTGCCCCTCTCACATCTTAAACCTATGTCCCCTAGTAACTGACTCTTCCACCCTGGGAAAAAGCTTCTGACTATCCACTCTGTCCATGCCGCTCATAACTTTGTAAACCTCTATCATGTCGCCCCTCCACCTCCGTCGTTCCAGTAAAAACAATCCAAGTTTATCCAACCTCTCCTCATAGCTAATGCCCTCCAGACCAGGCACATCCTGGTAAACCTCTTCTGTACCCTCTCCAAAGCCTCCACATCCTTCTGGTACTGTGGCGACTAGAATTGCACGCAATATTCTAAGTGTGGCCTAACTAAAGTTCTGTACAACTGCAGCATGACTTGCCAATTTGTATACTCTATGCCCCGACCGATGAAGGCAAACGTGCCATACGCCTTCTTGACTATCTTATCCACCTGCGTTGCCACTTTCAGTGACCTGTGGACCTGTACGCCCAGATCCCTCTGCCTGTCAATACTCCTAAGGGTTCTGCCATTTACTGTATACTTCCCACCTGCATTAGACCTTCCAAAATGCATTCCCTCACATTTGTCCGGATTAAACGCCATCTGTCATTTCTCCGCCCAAGTCTCCAACCGATCTATATCCTGCTGTATCCGCTGACAATCCTCATCACTGTCCGCAACTCCACCAACCTTTGTGTCGTCCGCAAACTTACTAATCAGACCAGCTACATTTTCCTCCAAATCATTTATATATACTACAAACAGCAAAGGTCCCAGCACTGATCCCTGCGGAACACCACTAGTCACATCCCTCAATTCAGAAAAGCACCCCTCCACTGCTACCCTCTGTCTTCTACTGACCGAGCCAGTTCTGTATCCATCTTGCCAGCTCCCCTCTGATCCCATGTGACTTCCACTGCCCTTCCTTCATCAATCATCTTTGTCACTTCCTCAAAAAACTCAATCAAATTAGTGAGACACGACCTCCCCTTCACAAAACCATGCTGCCTCTCGCTAATAAGTCCATTCGCTTCCAAATGGGAATAAATCCTGTCCCGAAGAATCCTCTCTAATAATTTCCCTCCCACTGACGTAAGGCTCACCGGCCGATAATTTTCTGGATTATCCTTGCTACCCTTCTTAAAGTCCTCTGGGACTTCACCTGTAGCCAATGAGGATGCAAAGATATCTGTCAAGGCCCCAGCAATTTCTTCCCTTGCCTCCCTCAGTATTCTGGGGGAGATCCCATCAGGCCCTGGGGACTTATCTACCTTAATGCTTTGCAAGACACCCAACACCTCCTCCTTTTTGATAATGAGATGACTGAGACTATCTACACTCCCTTCCCTGGGCTCATCATCCACCAAGTCCTTCTCCTTGGTGAATACTGATGCAAAGTACTCATTTAGTACCTCGCCCATTTCCTCTGGCTCCACACATAGATTCCCTTCTCTGTTCTTGAGTGGGCCAACCTTTTCCCTGGTTACCCTCTTGCTCTTTATATACATATAAAAAGCCTTGGGATTTTCCTTAATCCTGTTTGCCAATGACTTTTCATGACCCTTTTAGGTACAGAGGAGATTTATGGGGATGTTGTCTGAAATGGTGAATTTTCGCTATGAGGAAAGGTTGATAGGCTGAGGTTGTTTTCTTTAGAACAGAGGATGCTGAGGGGAGATTTAATTGGGGTGTATACATTTAGAGCTTAGATAGAGTGGATAGGAAGAACCTATTTCCCTCAGCAGAGAGGTCAATAACGAGGGGTATAGATTAAAAGTAATTGGTGGTAGGATTAAAGGGGAGTTGAGGAGAAATATTTTCACCCTGAGGATGGTGGGGATGTGGAACTCACTGCCTAAAAGGCTGGTAGAGGCAGAAACCCCCATCGCATTTAAAATGTAATTATAAGTGGACTTGAAGTGCCATAATCTACAGGGCTACAGACCAAGACCTGGAAAGTTGGGTTAGGCTGGATAGCTCTTTTATGGCCGGTATAGACATGATGGACCAAATGGTCTCCTTCTGTGCAGTAGATTTTCTATGCTTCTATCACTCGATCAAGTCATTTGATCATTTTAAGCACCTCAGTTAGATGACTGCTTAATCTTCTGTAGACAAGGGAATACAAGCCTAGTCTAGGCAACCTGTTTAACCCTTTTAGTCCTGGTACCATTCTGGTGAATCTGTGCAACATCCCCTTTAAGGCCAATATATTCCTCCTGAGGCGTAGTGCCCAGAATGAAACACAATGTTCCAGATGGGGTCTAACCAGAGATTTAGATAACTGTAATATCACTTGCTCCCCTTTGCAATCCAGGCATGTTATAGAGTCATAGAGTTTTACAGCACAGAAACAAGCCCTTCGGCCCAACGCACCTGCACTGACCATCAAGCACCCATCCAATCTAATCCCATTTTCCAGTACTTGGCCCGTAGCCTTGTATGTTATGGCATTTCAAGTGCTCATCTAAATACTTCTTAAATGTCTTGAGTGTTCCTGCCTCTACCATCCCTTCAAGCAGTGTGTTCCTGATTCCAACCACCCGTTGGGTGAAAAAACTTTTCCTCAACTCCCCTGTAAACCTCCTGCTGCTTACCTTAAATCTATGCCCCCTGGTTATTGACCCCTCCGCTAAGGGAAAAAAGTTTCTTCCTATCTATCAATGCCCCTCATAATTTTGTATACCTCAATCAGGTCCCCCCTCAGCCTTCTCTGCTCCAAGGGAAACAACCCCAGCCTATCCAGTCTCTCTTCATAACTGAAATGCTCCAGCCCAGGCAACATCCTGGTGAATCTCTTCTGCACCCTCTCCATTGCAATCATATCCTTCCTATAGTGTGGTGCCCAGAACTGTACACAGTACTCCAGCTGTGGCCTAACCAGCATTTTATACAGCTCCATCATAACCTCCCTGCCCTTATATTATATGCCTTGACTAATAAAGGACAAGTATCCCATATGCCTTCCTAACCACCTTATCTACCTGTGCTGCTGCCTTCAGTGATCTATGGACAAGTACACCAAGGTTCCTCTGGCCCTCTGTACTCCCTAGGGTCCTACCATCCATTGTGTATTCCATTGCCTTGTTGTGTGATAAAGGCCAACATTCCATTAGCCTTTTTAATAATTTTTTTTCTTCCTAGCCCTAATTTTTAGTGATTTCTATACTTGGACCCATAAGTTTTTCTGCTCATCCACATTTCCTATCTTCACACCACTCAGAAAATATGCTGCAATATCAATTTTACCCTTTGTCTGAAGAATTGCTTTGAGGCATAATCCCTGAATGGCCTCAATCTAATTTTAAGATTATGCTTCCTTGGTCAGGCCTCCCCCACCAGAGAAAATAATTTCTCCCTATCTATCCTATCAAACCCTTTAATCATCTTAAACTCTTCAATTCGAACACCCCTTAATCTTCTATAGGCAAAAGAATAAAAGGCTCGTCAAGTGCTTGTCAAACATTTTTGGTTGAAGGACCCCTTTTCAGATGGATTAGTAATCATGGAGCCCCCATCTAAATTATAATACAATGCATTTATTACACATATACATTTCTGAATGTAAACGTCATTAATGTTGTGTTAAAGGGAATTGCATGAAATTGAACTGAAAGGCAACCCTACAGGTTCAGCAATATGCCTGTATGACACCTCCTTGCTGTTCCTGGAGTAGGCGTGGTGGCTCCTGTTGGGAACACTGACACCATTTCAGGGGTAACCTTCTACCACCTGCCTACTCAATGCACAGCTGCTGAGCATTTTGGGTTTTTTTTCCTCCCCTCTGCTGTTTATCAGCCTGTCTGCATGAAAATGTCACCGGAATGATGCCTGGCATGCGCCATTTCTGCATCGTGACACCACCAGTAAATGTGACGAGCAACAGCGCACGCCCAACCCAGACGTCACAGTAACAAGTCACATTCACATCATTTTGCAGACCCCCTGGAGAGTCTCTATAGATCCCCGGGTGTCCATGACCCCACTTCAACAAACACTGGCCTCGTTTTTGCAGTCTCTCCTCATAACTAAACCTTTGGACTCTGGGGTCAAGTGGACAAGGGTAGTATAGTAGATGTAATATATTTGGATTTGCAAAAGGCCTTTGATAAAGAACCACAACATGGACACATGACTAGTTTGGAGGATGTGGAGTCAGGGGACAGTGTCTGGATGGATAGAAAGCTGGCTACAAAACAGAAAACAGAGAGTGGTGTTTATGAGTCGCTAAGTGGTGTTTCACATGGAACGATGCTAGGACCATTGTTGCTCGCCATCTGTATAAATGATTGAATTTGGGAATCAAAAGTACTATATCAAAATTTGTGGAAAAGTCCAAATTGGAGAACATATTTAGTACTGAGGAAGACTGTGACAAAGTACAAGAAGACATTTAGAGACTCATAGAATTGGGCTGTAATTGGAAAATTAATTTCAATATAGGGGAGTGTGAGATGGTGCATTTTGCCAGGAGGAATTCGGAGGCTATTTACTCCTGGAAAGTAAGAGTGTAAATTGGGCAGATCAACAAATCATTAAAGTAGCAACACAGCTGAGCAAAGCCATAGAGGAATAAAATTCAAAAGCAGGAATTTTATGATACACACTAATATAGAACCTTGGTTAGATCACGTTTGGAGTACTGTGCACCGTTCTGATTTCTACATTGCAAAAAGAATATCGAAGCACGGGAGAAAGTGCAAAAAAGATGTAGAAGGATAAAACCAGAACTGAGAGATTATAAATGCCAGCAAAGGCTGAACAGACTGGGGCCCTTTTTTCCGAGAATACAGGGTGAGAGTTGCCCGAATAGAGGTCTATAATGTATGAAGGGGTTCAATAGGTAGATGTAGAGAAGATGTTTTCACTTGTGGGGGAGTCAAAAACGAAACTCTATAAATATAAGATAGTCGTTAACAAATCCAATAGGGAATTCAGGAGAAACTCCTTTACTCAGTGAATAGTGAGAATGTGAAACTTGCTGTCACAAGGAGTAGTTGAGGTGAATTGATAAGATGGATATTTTGGGAAGCTAAATAAACACAAGAAGGAGAAAGGAACAGAAGGACATGGTGACAGGGTTAGATGAATTAAGGAGGGAGGAATAGACTTAAGTAAAAACAAGAAATGCTGGAAATACTCAGCAGGTCTGGCAGCATCTGTGGAAAGAGAAGCAGAGTTAACGTTTCGGGTCAGTGACCCTTCTTCGGAATTGCCATAATAGACTATTGGGCCAAATGGCCTTTCTCTGTGCTGTAAGTTCCAAGTAATTCAGTGTAAAAGGGAATTGATATATAGTTGAAAAATAAAATGTTGCAGGGCTATGGGAAAGAGTCCGGGGACCTGGATTTTGTGCTGGAGGTAGGACTCCTAGAGCCAGGCCAAAAGGCGGGGAAAACCCCTGCCTCTGCCTTTTCATGTCCTCCAGGAGTGATCCTCCGGTCGTTTAGAATTAAAATTTTAGGAGGCGGGATCCCTGTCCCTTTCAAGACTTTTAAAGAACCGGGATCCTGCCGTCAAGAATTGCCAGCCAATCACAGGGCCAGCAGCTCAGCAGTATTGGCAATGTCCCTGGGAGTGGTGGCCACTGCAGGTACTGCAGAGGCCTTGGATCCAGGCCCAACAGTGGAACCCCGGAACAGAGGTAGGTGAGGTGGGGTTGCTGGGGCCAGTCTGGAAGGTGCTGGCGAGGCGGGGGTTGGCAGGGGGGTGGGTGGTCATTGGGTGCAGGGTGAGGGGGGGGTCTCGGGGGGTAAAATTGTTCCTGGTGCGCTTCCTCTGTGGGCCGCAGATTGCCCACAAAGGAGGGATCCTCCCTGCTCCAAGCCAGCAGGGAGGGTGCCTCGTTTTACAAGACGTCCTCCTTGCGTGGCGGGGGCACCTCTGCTGCTGGTAAGATCCCAGCGATGGCAGGAAGAGGCCCTTAATTGGCCGTTACTAGGCCACTTAAGGGCCTTATTGGACCTCTGGGTGGGAAGGCCATCCTTGGCCTATCCTGCCCCCAGGAAGATCGCTGGCTGACGGGGAGGCAATGAGCCCTCTGTTCCGCTGCCCGTCCACCACCTGTCACAATACTCCAAGCCACTCCGCCTCCGATCCCACCTCAGGGGCCTCAAAGAATTCCGGTATGGGAGTGGGACTAATTGGATAGTTCTTTCAAAGAGCCAGCACAGACATAATGGGCTGAATGACCTCCTTCTGTGTTACATGATTTGATGCCTCGATGATTCGAAGTGATGGTCACTCACTCACTCACTCACTCAGTGTTCACACTAAGTCACTCACTCACAGTCTGGGTCACTCGATCAGTCACTCACTCAGTGACTTACAGTCTCATCATCTCACTGTCACTTACCCTTGCACTCGACTCATTCTGATTCATTCTGTAACAATGTGGGGGAATGCTATTGGCACTTCAAAGGTTGATGATGCACTGCAGTGCTCAGTGATGCAGAAATGCACTGTGTGGGCATTAAATGTGATCTTGAACACAGGGGAGAGCTCTTGGTGAGAAAGATGCCTTGTGCTTTGTTTAAAGTCAGAACTGTTTGATGATAATTGTGTTAATTTGATAGCTGAGTATGGCTTGGAGTCATGAATACATGACTTTGGAAGAAGACAGCGCCTGGGGGAAACCATTGTGGTGACTGCTATGATATCTATGAAGACAGAAGTGAAAGTTACCCTGATTGCACTGGTTGATCAAGAATTACGCCAATTATCTGGCTAGTTTTATTATGAAACTTTATACCCTGTGTTGATATATGAAAACAGCTGTAATAGCAGGACAAACAATAATTATACTAACCAGAGGTCGGGTTAATCCATTCACTGTGAAATATCCAAAGACCATGCAAGATGGATACAGAACTGGCTCAGTCATAGAAGACAGAGGGTAGCAGTGGAAGGGTGCTTTTCTGAATGGAGGGATGTGACTGGTGGTGTTCCGCAGGGATCAGTGCTGGGACCTTTGCTGTTTGTAGTATATATAAATGATTTGGAGGAAAATGTAGCTGGTCTGATTAGTAAGTTTGCGGATGACACAAAGGTTGGTGGAGTTGCGGATAGTGATGTGGATTGTCAGAGGATACAGCAGGATATAGATCGGTTGGAGACTTGGGCGGAGAAATGACAGATGGAGTTTAATCTGGACAAATGTGAGGTAATGCATTTTGGAAGGTCTAATGCAGGTGGGAGGTATACAGTAAATGGCAGAACCCTTAGGAGTATTGACAGGCAGAGAGATCTGGGCGTACAGGTCACTGAAAGTGGCAACGCAGGTGGATAAGGTAGTCAAGAAGGCATACGGCATGCTTGCCTTCATCAGTCGGGGCATAGAGTATAAAAATTGGCAAGTCCTGCTGCAGTTGTACAGAACTTTAGTTAGGCCACACTTAGAATATTGCGTGCAATTCTGGTCGCCACACTACCAGAAGGATGTGGAGGCTTTGGAGAGGGTACAGAGGAGGTTTACCAGGATGTTGCCTGGTCTGGAGGGCATTAGCTATGAGGAGAGGTTGGATAAACTCGGATTGTTTTCACTGGAATGATGGAGGTGGAGGGGCGACATGATAGAGGTTTACAAAGTTATGAGCGGCATGGACAGAGTGGATAGTCAGAAGCTTTTTCCCCGGGTGGAAGAGTCAGTTACTAGGGGACATAGGTTTAAGGTACGAGGGGCAAGGTTTAGAGGGGATGTGAGAGGAAAGTTCTTTACACAGAGGGTGGTGAGTGCCTGGAACTTGCTGCCGGGGGAGGTGGTGGAAGCAGGTACGATAGCGGCGTTGAAGAGGCATCTTGACAAATACATGAATAGGATGGGAATAGAGGGATACGGTCCCCGGAAGTGCAGAAGGTTTTAGTTTAGGCAGGCATCAAGATCGGCGCAGGCTTGGAGGGCTGAATGGCCTGTTCCTGTGCTGTACTGTTCTTTGACCAAGTCGAGTATTTGTTAGCTTAATGAAATTAAAAATTAATTGTTCCAAGAGTTGCTGCCTGGGAATTTGATTATTCGAAGGATCAGCCAATAAAGTGCTAAATGCCGTATTTTAATCCGTGAAGATTTGTGCTAATGAAACCTGTGAAAGGAAGAATTTTCCCATTTTAAGTGCCAATTCTGGGAATTTCCTGGGGGCCTTCTCCTGATGGGGAACTTTGGCATAAACTCTGGATAGACTGGAAAACGGGGATTCCGCTGATCTGTATGGCAGCTGCTCAGCAAAAAACCATCCAGGAAATTCTCAGTGAGAACATCAACACCAAGCACAGTCAGATAAGACCTGGGATGTCCAAATGCACATTAAACTGCTCTACGCACTATCCTGACATTGTTTCCCAATACCAACTGGCACCAGTTAAAATTAGTCCCAAACATATATCCTGGTATCCAATTAGTGCCAACAGAGGGGTAGATATGCATTGTGACCAAATACATCCCGGGTAAAATTCTTGGATTCAGCAGATGCAATATGCTGTCTGCTTTAATAAAAGCAAAATACTGCGGATGCTGGAAATCTGAAATAAAAACAGAAAATGGTGGGAACGTCTGTGGAGAGAGGAACAGTTAACATTTCAACTGTTAACTCTACTTCTCTCTCCACAGATGCTGCCAGACCTGCTGAGTATTTCCAGCACTTTTTGTTTTTATGCTGTCTGCTTGGGCTGGATTCAAGCCAGGGTCAAAAAAGTGAGAGGGCAAAGTTCATTCCTTCAAGACTACATTAACAGTCATGTCATTTGTCAATGTGTTCAACAAGTTGCTGTGTTGCCAGCTGAGCTGGTATGCTTGTGGACAGATGTGAGTGAGTGACAAGAAAGCCCAGATTGGTGGCTAAGGAATCCCCACCTATCAAGATGCCATCTGGGGCTTCAGTTAAGAACATGAGAACATAAAAAAAAGGAGCAGGAATCGGCCATTCGGCTCCTCGAGCCTGCTCCGCCATTGAATAAGATCATGCCCCCCTCATAAGCCTTGACTCCCCTGTAGATCATAAATCTGTCTAACTCAGCTTTGAATATATTCAATGATCCAGCCTCCAGTGCTCGCTCGGTCGAGGATTCCAAAGATTAATGACTCTCCGAGAGAGGAAATTCCTTGTCATCTCCATATTAAATGGGAGACCTCTTATTCTAAAATTGTGCCCCCTAATTCTAGATTCCCCCATGAGGGGAAACATCCTTTCAGCATCTACTCTGACAAGCAGCCTCAGAATCTTATAAGCTTCAATCAGATCACCTCTCATTCTTCTAAACTCCAATGAGTATAGACTCAACCAGCTCAACATTTCCTGATAAGACAACCCTTTCAGGAATTAATCTGGTGAACCTTCTCTGAACTGCTTCAAATGCAAGTATATCCCTCCTTAAATAAGGAGTCCAAAACTGTACATAGTACTCTAGGTGCAGTCTCATCAATGCCCTGTACAATTATAGCAAGACTTCCCCACTTTTATACTCCATCCCCCTTGCAATAAATGCCAACATTCCATTTGCCTTCCTAATTATTTAATGTAGTTGCATGCTAACTTTTGATGATCCATGTACAAGGACACCCAGATCCCTCTGTACCACAGCATTTTGCATTCTCACTACATTTAAATAATATTTTGCTTTTCTATTCTTCCTGCCAAAGTGGACAATCTCACATTTGCCCACATTATACTTCATCTGCCAACTTTTTTTCCATTCACTTAACCTATCCATATCCTTTTACAGACTCATTGGCTGGAATTTTATTCTGACGACGGGGGTCTCGACGTCCGGAAAAAGCGATGCCGAGATTGCTGCATCGCCTCTTCTCTGGAAGACCTGCTGAATCTTGTGCCAATTAGGCACTTAAGTGGACAGCGGTGGACCTTCCACAGGATCAGTGACCCCATCGGCGGAAGTCCTGCCCTTGGAGAGGTGCTGACTAATCAGAGGCCAGTAACTGCAGTGTCACTGTGGAGGCGGTGGCTGTTGCTAACAGAGGCTGAAGAGCTTCGCTGGACCCAGGCCGCAGGTAGGTCAGGGCGGGAGGGCTTTCGCAGGGTGGAGTTCATGTGGCAGGGGGTGTAGAGGGTCAGCAGCAAGGGTGGGGGTGGCTCTCAGCAGGCCTCCCCTTTCCCAATGCCAGGTCCCTCATTCAGGTATTAAATGCCTTTTAACGAGAGACCACCCCGCCCCACCCAGGAGATGGGAAGCAGCCTAAACCGATTTTTGAGCTGTGCTTCCTGTGCGGTGACAGGGCTTTCCACCGCACGGCTAATTGTAGCTGCAGCGGAAAGAGGCCTTTAATTGGGGTTAATTGCTCAGTTAAGGGCCTCAATTGGCGGCAGGGCAGAATGGTTTGTTCACAGACCTTCCCACCCCAGACTATATATTGGTGGAGGCGGCATGGTGGCAGGACCCGTCCGATTTTATGCTTTCCCCACCTCCAAACTTGCCATGGGGGAGAGCATAAAATTCCCCCCTTTGTGTCCTCCTCACAAATTACTTTCCCACCTATCTTTGTATTGTCAGTAAATTTGGCTACAATGCACTTGGTTCCTTCATCCAAATCAGTAATATAGATTGTAAATAGTTGAGGGCCCAGTCCTAATCCCTGTGGCACCCCAACCTGAAAATACCCCATTAATCCTGACTCTCTTTTTCCTGTTAGTTAGCCAATCCTCTATCCATGCTAATATGTTACCCTCAACACCATGAGCTCTTATCCTGTGCTGTAATCTTTTATGTGACACCTTATCGAATGCCTTTTGGAAATCCAAATACATTACATCTACTGGTTCCCCTTTATTCACCCTGCTTGTTACATCCTCAAAGAACTCTAAAAAATTTGTCAAACACGATTTCCCTTTCATAAAACCATGTTGACTCTGCATGTTTGATTTTGAAAAGTCTGATATTGGAGAGCATGCAACAGGGGATCTGGGGCCTTGGTAAATGATGGGACCAGCAGTGTATCTCTTTAACCAATGAGATCGAAAAAGTGAGAAATAAACCAAGAAATGAGTTTGAATCAGTGTGTGTGAATTCAAAGTCAAACCAGGTACAGCAAGAGAAAGTGGGAGAAGGAATGTAATATGTAACCATATTGGAAAGTGATGTAATGCACACCAGTCAGTTTTGACAGATCCTCCACATTCAGTTGAGAAACCAAACGGCCTCTTTCTTATAGCATTTCATCCCTAATTAGATGGTGAGACAGATTGAAACAATAGAACTTGGACCATATTGAGAAGCTATATTCATCACAGAGGGAATGCCAGAACAAACACCTACCATCTGCTGAATTTACATATAATAACACTTTTCTATAGAGTATATGCCATTTTATTCAGATGTTGCCTGACAAACTCATCTGTCAGTTTCTTTGACTCGCCCAATATCCTAGAATCCAGTTGCCGCTCCAACAGATTGTTCAGAGATTTTAGACACTACTCTTTGTGCCACGAAGGATTTTGGGATTCTTGGCCCAGAAAGAGATTATGAGGCTCACAGGGGGTGTCAGTGATCCATCTGCTGTGTAATTGTTTCTCTCGTCCACTCCAGTTTTTTTCTACTCTGTTGCTAAAGATGGTGACTCAATAATCCACAGCTCAATGAGAACAATTGCAGAATACTTTTCTCTACCGAGCTTAAAGACGTCGTTCCTCCATCTGATTCACCATGGTGAGTTATCATTAAACTATGCATGATGTTACACCAAACGGTGTGAGGAAAATTAAAATCAAGTCTAAAAACTGATATTAGGGAAAGGGTTTCATACAGGTAGAAACGTAAGAACAGGAGGAGGCCATTCAGCCCCTCGAGCCTGCTCTGCAATTCCATTAGATGATGGCTGATCTATACCCCAACTCTATTTACCCATCTTTGTTCCATATCCTTTGGATTCCTTATCTAACAAAAATCTATCCACCTCAGTTTTGAAAGCTCCAACTGACCCCCAGCATCCACAGCCTGTTGGGAGAGAGAATTCCAGATCTCACTATACTCTGCATGATAAAGTGCTTCCTAATTTCACTCTGGAATCTTCTAGCTCTAAGTTTAAGATTGTGTCTTTTTCTGGATTTACTCACCAGAAGAAATAATTTCTCTGTACCTACCCTTATCTCATCCTCTAATCATTCTGCATACCTTGATTACATCACCACTTAACTTCCTAAACTCAAGGAAATACAAACCAAGTTTCTGCAGTCTATTCTATCCTTTAACCCTTTAAACCCTGCTATCTGTCTGGTGAATCTGCACTGTACCTTCTCCAAGGCCAATATATTCTTCCCCAGGTGCACTGCCCAAAACTGAATGCTGTACATCTGATGAGTCTGACCGAGGTTCTGTACAATTGAAGCATAACTTTCACCCCCTTGTATTCCAGTCTCCTTGAGATAAAGAGCAGCCTTTTCGATTACTCTTTATTTACCTGTCCAATAGCTTTAAGTGATATGTATACTTGGAAAACCACATCTCTTTGTTCCAACAGAGTTCCTAGTCATTAAGAAACTGTATTTGCAGACCCCAGTTGATGTTGGTTGGGATACAAATCCTTTAGTAGGTCAGTCAGTTTTACTTTTTTTCTACTTCTAGTAATATGTAAGTTGGAAGCTGTGAATCCCTATCTTCCAACTCTATCAGCTACCATGTGTGAACATATCTGCCGAGCCCTTTGGATTCCAGTTCTAAGTCCAGCCTGCCTCCACGTCCTGAGAATATTTTTGAGAAGGGTATTGGAAATGGAGATCCCAAAGCTCCTGGGCCCTGAGGACCATGCAGGCTGGAATTCGCAGATGGACATATTTCCGTCTGGACTTCACACCTTAATTTTTGCAATATCTAATGTCACCAGGTATTTCTTGTGTCCATTTCTGAGGTCATGATAGGCACAATGTAAAGGCAAGTTTTTATTTCTTATGATGACCTTCTTGAAGCTACATTTAATGCACACCCAGTGTACCACAGCACCCAGAAAACACAGCAAATAAAATTGCTTGTTAGCTTAAATGAGTGACCAAAAGATTTAGCTCTTTGCTGCCAGTGAAGTACCTTTGAAGTGTAGTTACTTGTAATTTAGGAATCACAATAACCAATTTGTGCACAGCAAAATTCCACAAACACCAATCTGATAATAACCAGACAAGGTTTGTTTAGTGATGTTGGTTGAGGAATAAATAAAGAGGACTATGGGATTTTTTTACATCCACATAAGAGGTCAGGCAGAGCCTCGGTTTGACACCTCATCCGAAAGACAGCACCTCTGCTAGTGCAGCACTCCCTCAGTACTACACTAGAGTATAAGCCTGGATCATGTGCTCAAGTCTCTGGAGTTTGATTTGAACGCACAAACCTTTATCTCAGAGTCGAGAGTACCACTAACTGAGCTACGGCTAAGAGGAACTAACCTGTCTTCCTCGTTTCAGAGATGAGGGACTATCACTTTAGTGAGATAGACCAGTGCTATAGGGTCCTGTGCAATTTGGCTCCAGAGAGAGATGATACCGACAGGACAGGAAGAGAAATGAGGCAGCACCGCTGACTAAATAATGCAGGACAGATTAGTTTGGGCTAAAAGAGGAGTAGGAGAAAAGGTGAAGGTGCTCAGTTGGCCTCAGAACAAGTTCACAGGCAGAAGCAGTCCTAAATGTATTTGGCCCCACAAACCTTACCATGAACTAACATTTTCCACTAGTTTAGGATAATGGTAAACTGCTGGTGTGACCCGGTATTGCAGGCAGTGTCCAGCCAGCTCACCTTTCATGAGACAGTGACAAATTGTTAATCATCTAGTCCATCGACATGGTAGCGGTTGATGAGCATTCTAATTTGTTGGTCAAGTTATGTGCCCCTGGTAGCATGGGTGCACACGGGGCCATTCGAGGGAGGTGACATCAAACTGACTGCAAACTCCAGTAAGGTCAGCACCAGAGGTGCAACTGCCAGGATCATTGACCATGCATTCTCTGGGCGAAATGGTTCTGGTCACAATCCGTTGTTGTATGTGAGATTTTTTTGTTTTCAGTCTTGTTGTAATCAAAAACATCCTCAGATCACGGGCAGTTTAAAACCAATTAATTGAAAACATTTCTTTCTTATCTCCTGAAATCATTCTTTGAAATCCTCAGAGTCTGTATTAGAAAACAACATTATCATTATTATTAGGAAAAGAGTGTCATTGACTGCAGTGGTTATGGTATAGAATTAGTAACCTAAAGATTGTGAGTTCAAATCCCAAACTATGGCACATTGTGAAACTGAATTCAGTAATTCTGGGCATTATGGCTGGCACAAGAAAGTGACCATGAAAGCTGCCAGACTGCCATACAAACTCATCTGATTCATTACTGTCAGTGAAAGGAACCTGCTACCCCGACCTGGTATGGGCTACATGTACCTCCAGTGTGTAACTATGGGATTAGCACTTAATTGCCCAGCTACCACTAAGTTACATGGACAGTTTTCCAAACTGTAGTACTGTTTAATGGGACTGATAATACTTGATTGGTGAATTCACCCATATATACTTCAGTTCATTCAAAATGTGCAGCCATGCATGTGGCAATAGTGCAGTATTACTGAACACAGCTGGCACAGTAGGTGCTTCACCTGCCAATTGCATAGATTAAGAGACCAGATGCTCTCCTGTGTGCAGCATTGTGATGGTACCATGCAGAGTGCCCCTGAATCCTTGAAATAGGGAATTGTTTGAACACCACCATGTCCCATCATGCTTGACAAGGCTCATTGATCATGCTGTGACCCTGAGATAATGGCCCACCCAAAGCTCAGTGGCCAAACCTGTAGATAGTTTTCGAGAACAGTGCAATTAATTTATTTAATGCTCCATTAATTTAGTTTTGGACAAAATAAAAAAAAACAAAGAAAACATTTTTAACATAGCATCATAAACAACTCTAAACACACAACTAGATCCCATGCAATAAGATTAATGACCAGTTGGTTTTATTATTCATGAGGAAGAACCTGTTTGACCTGATCCACACATATCTACCTACCAAAGATGCACCTGTCCATGATAGTTTTGGTAGGGGTGACCACAGTCCTTGCACAGTCATTATGGAGGCCATGTCCTGTCTGAGGACTGAAATTAAATTAAAGAATTCTTGTGATATGGGCATTGCTAGTAAGATGAGAAGGTGGTGGTGAGCTGCAAGCCTTCTTGATCCGCTATAAGTCGTGTGGTGATGGTACTCATAATTCCAATATTTTGATGCAGTGAAGATGAAGGGATGGTGATATATGTTCAATGCAATCCCAGACAACAATGTCTAAAGTAAATGTCTGCAGCTTGCACAACTTCAGCTCAGAATTGTTGAGCTGGAGACTAAGTTGCAGACATTGTGGAGCATCAGGGAGGGGGAGAGTTACCTGGACACTTTGTTTCAGGAGGCAGTCACACTCCTTAGAGCAGGGAGACCATTAGAGATGGCCAATGGTCAGGGACAGGAGGGTGTGACTGCAAATGAGCCAGGTAGGGGGAATCAGCATGTAGTGATGGAGGAGCCTCAGCCCCTGACCTTGTCCAACAGGTACGACGAGGTCCTTGCTACCTGTGTGGATGAAGAGAAAGACTGCAAGGTGAATGAGCGGACTGACCATGGTACCATGGTGAAAGATGCCATTCCAGTGGGGGGAGTAAAGAGGAATGTGGTAGTGATAGGAGACAGTGTATTCAGGGGGATAGATACTGTTCTCTGTAGCTGCGACCAGGATGTCCGATGGCTGTGTTGTCTGCTCAATGTCAGGATTAAGGACATCTCCTCGCAGCTGGAGAGGACCCTGGAGTGGGAGGGGAAGATCCAGTTGTCGTGGTCCATGTGGGAACCAATGACATTGGTAGAACTAGAAATAATGGTCTGCTTGAAGAATTTGAGGAGTTAGAGCCCAAACTAAAGCACAGACCATCAAAGGTAATCATCTCCGGATTGTTACCTGAGCCAGGGCATCGGAGGAGGATAGTGATGTGGGTAACTCCTAACAGAATGGGACAGGAAGGGACAGAGAGTTTAACAAAAATTGTACATTGGCAAATAAGGTCATTGCAGGGAATAGAGGCATAAAATTAAATTGAAGTTCCTTTATCTGAATGCATGAAGCAATAAGATAGATGAACTAGTGGCACAAATGGAGGTAAATGATCTAGATCTAATTGCTATTACCAAGACATGGTTACAAGGAGATCAAGGTTAGGAAATAAATATTCCAGACTATACAATATTTCGGACAGGCAGACAGAATGGCAAAGGAGGAGGGGTAGCCCTGATAGTAAAGAGTGGCATAAGGACATTAATAAGAAGGGATCTGGCCTCAGAAGTTCATGAAGTAGAATCCGTTTGGGTGGAAATTAGGAATAGCAGGAGTCAGAAAGCACTGGTGGGAGTAATTTACAGACCCCCTAACAGTAGCTAGATTATAGGACAGAACATTAAATGGGAAATTATTGGAGCATGTAAAAAAGGTAACATATTAATTGTGGAGGACTTTAATCTATGTTTAGACTGGGAGAATGAAATTCGCAACAGTGGTCTAGAAGATGAATTTATAGAATGCTTTTGTGACAGTTTCTTGGAGCAATACATTGTAGAACCAACTAGAGATAAAGCTATCTTAGATCTTGTATTGTGTAATGAAGCAGAGTTAATAAACAATGTCATAGGAAAAGATCCACTGGGAAATAGTGATCATAATACCATTGAATTTCATGTTAAGCTTGAAAGTGACAGTTTTCAATCACAAACAAGAAACTTAAACTTAAACAAAGCCAATTACAATGGTGTGAGGGGAGAACTAGCTAAGGTTAATTGGGTAAATAGACTGGACGGTATGGCAGTAAATGAATAGTGTGAAACATTTAAAGAAACAATTCAAAGGGTTCAACAAAAGTACATTCCATTCAAAAACAAAAACTCACCCAGAAAGACCCATCCGTGGCTCACTGAGGAAGTTAAGGAGAGTATTAGACTAAAAGAAGAGGCTTACAATGTTGCAAAAAATAATAGCAAGTCTGAAGATTGGGAGTGTTTTAGAAACCTGCAAAGGGCCACCAAAAAGTTGATAAAAAGGGAATAAAATAGCATATGAGAGTAAACTAGCCAGCAATGTAAAAACAGATTGTAAGAGCTTTTATAAGTACATAAAAAGGAAGAGAGTAACTAAAGTAGCTTTGGTCCCTGAAAGGCAGAGACAGGAGAAATCATCATGGGGAATGAGGAAATGGCAGAGGCATTGAACAAATACTTTGTGTCTGTCTTCACAGTAGAAGACCCAAGTTCCATACCAGAAATAGGCAGTAACCTAGGGGCTAAGAAGAGTGAGGCAATTTAGGATATTGATATCAGCCGAGAAAAAGTATTGGAGAAACTTGAGGGACTAAAATCTGACAAGTCCCCAGGAGCAGATGGCCTACACCCGAGGGTTCTAAAAGAGATAGCTGCAGAAATAGTGGATGCACTGACTATGATTTTCCAGAATTCCTCAGATTCAGGAATGGTCCCATCAGATTGGAAGTTGGCAAATGTTATGCCACTTTTCAAGAAAGGAGGTAGAGAGAAAACAGGGAACTACAGTCCAGTTAGCTTAACATCAGTCATTGGGAAGATGCTGGAAACTATTATTAAGGAAGTCTTAACATTGCACTTGGAAAAGCATAGTATGATCAGAACAAGTCAGCATGGTTTTACTAAAGGGAAATCCTGTTTGACAATTTATTAGAGTTTTTTGAGGATGTAACTAGTAGGGTAGATAAAGGGGAACCAGTAGATGTAGTATACCTGGATTTTCAAAAGGTATTCGATAAGGAGCCACATAACAGATTAATAGGCAAGATAAGGGCTCTTGGTGTTAGGGGTAATATATGAATATGCATAGAGGATTGCTTAACAGACAGGAAGAAGAGAGTGGGCATAAATGGGGCATTTTCAAGTTGGCAGGCAGTGAATAGTGAGATTCCACAAGGATCAGTGCTGGGGCCTCAGCTATTTACACTCTATATTAATGACTTGGATGAAGAGACAGAGAGTAATGTATCTAAGTTTGCTGATGATATAAAACTGGGTGGAAAGGTAAGCTGCAGGGAGGATGTAGAGAGGGTGCAAAGAGATATAGACAGGTTAAGTGAGTGGGCAACAAGATGGCAAATGGAGTACAATGTAGGGAAGTGTGAAGTTGTTCACTTTGGTCGTAAAAATAGAAAAGCAGCATATATTTTAAAAGGTGTGAAACTGGTAAGTGTTGATTTTCAGAGAGACTTGGGGGTACTCGTATAAGGAACGCACAAAGTTAACATACAGGTGCAGCAGGCTATTGGGAAGGCAAATGGCATGTTGACGTTTATTGTAAGGAGATTGGAGTACAGGAATAAAAAAGTCTTACTAAAATTGTACGAGACTTTGCTGAGACCGCACCTGAAATACTGTGTGGGTTTCCACATTTAATAAAGGATATACTTGCGCTGGAGGCAGTGCAGCAAAGATTTACTAAATTGGTCCCTGGGATGAGGGGGATGTCCTATGATGAGAGGCTGAGTAAATTAGGCCAATATTCTCTGGAGTTTAGAAGAATGAGAGACGATCTAATTGAGACATACAAGATTCTGAAAGGGCTTGATAGGGTAGAAGCTGAGCGATTGTTCCCACTGGTCAGGGAATCTAGAACACGGGGACACAGTCTCAGGATAAGGGGCCAATCATTTAGGACTGAGATGAGGAGAAATTACTTCACTCAAAGGGTTGTGAATCTTTGGAATTCTCTACCGCAGAGGGTTGTGGATGTTCCATCATTGAATACATTTAAGGCTGAGATAGATAGATTTTTGGTCTCACAGGGAATCAAGGCATATGGCGAGCAGGCAGAAAAGTGGAACTGAAGCCCAAGATCAGCCATGATCGTATTGATCGTATCGATGGGCCTTATGGTCTACTTCTGCTCCTATTTCTTGTGTTGTTGTAGGTCGGGATGGTGTGAGACTTAGAGGGGAACTTGCAGGTGGTGGTGTTTCGATGCGTCTGCTGCCTGTGTCCTAGTTGGTAAAGGTCATAGCTTTGGAAGATGCTGACGAAGGAGACTTGACGAGTTGCTGCAGTGTACTTTGTAGATGGTACACACTGCTGCCACTGTGCATTGGTGGTGAAGGGAGTGAATGTTGAAGGTGGTGGTTGGGGTGCCAATCAAGTGGGCTGCTTTGTCCTGGATGGTGTCAAGCTTCTTGAGCGTTGTTGGAGCTGCACCCATCCAGGTAAGTGGAGAATATTCCATCACATTCCTGACTTGTGCCTTGTAAGTCTGGGAAAGGTGAGGACTCTGGAGGTGAGTTACTCACTGCAGTTCATCTGCTTTTCGCATATTGGTTGAGGGAGGAAGGTTAACCTAGGCACCTTTTTCAATAGTACAATGTGGGCCTAGTTTTTTCTTTGAATTGTTGCCTGTTTTGGAGCAAATGCAGGCAGTAAACAGTGGAACATGCATTCTTAAAGAGTATCACCTCAAATTCAACTCAAAAAAAATCTGCACCAGAATTCTCCTCCCATAAAGATCCCCAGTTCCCTTTAAGGCCCTTCATAAGCCTGTTCTAAAATATTTAAGTGAAGTCATGATGTATGACTAACTCCTACACCCTAGTCCCCTACATTTCCACCTGAATTACTGCAACTATACCAGCCTCATTGCTGTTTGTGGGAGCTTGCTATGTGCAAATAGGTTGCTGCATTTCCTGCATTACAACAGTGATCCCACTTCAAGAATATTTCATTGGCTGTCCAGTACTTTAGGACAACCTGAGATTGTGAAAGGCACTATAGAAATCCAAGTCCTTTCCCTGAGCTGCAGGTTCCAGCACCTGGGCTTGGATGGGGACCCAGCTGTGTGTCAGTGGTGGTCCATTACCCGAGTGAGATAAGGTATGAAATAAAGAATGTGCTGGTTTTGCCAAAGGCAAGTGTGGCTCCCATTCTCACCAGTGGGGTTCAGTCCTGGCAAGTGGACTGGCTGCTTTGCCCAGGGTTGGTGTTTGGGGGCACAGTCTGGGTAACACTCCCTCGCCATGGTCAAGCAGCTAGAGAGATTTCTACTGGCATGTGGCAGGCAGGCACTGAAAAAATGGTACTTGTGTCCACTGGCCCCATGTCAGTGAGGTGCACTCCAATGACCCCATGAGCTCTGGCAAGTGTCAGTGTCAGAGGACGTGCGCAGGAGCAATCTTGCCACATCCACTGAGATCATTACCCATGGAAATTCAGGGTACTCTGGTATAGTTAACTACACTTAAATCTGCAAAACACCCAAATGCAGCTGTAACATTTGAGAGGATTATTTAACTCACATTTTTTTTTAATTCCTTCAATGCCTTGTACCTTTTTTTCTTAACAGTGATTGTTTATTGCCAATGATGCCAAGGAAGGCTACAAACTGTGCAGCTGGCATGGGTTCAGGGATTTCTGTTGATGAAAGTCACTTTCATTAATATTCATACAAAAGATGACTTGGCTGGTGGTAACAGAAACACGTAAGTTATTTCCTCCACAGAAATCTTGCGATTGCAAACTGTTATTTCACAACAGTCAAGCTATACACGATAATGCTGGCTGATTTGTTAATGTGTTAAAACACATAAAAATGTCAGGAAACAAGCAGCTGAAAATTTCTGCCAAGTCGTAAAATCATTGTGGAAGCTTCAATCTAACTTGACGGGGTCCAGTTAGGTTCATTCATTCATTACATCATGCTAATAGGTGATTTGAGACCTATTACAACAAGAGCAACAATAATACCAACTGGTGCCCACTCACAAGACAAAACTCACTCATAGTCACATCTGTCCTTGTCCCTGTCCCAGACCCCAGATACAGATGGAAATTGAGGCAATGCTGATTGAACTCTTTTAAATTAAAAATTAAATAAACTTGCTTAATCTTCATGTAAATGGCAAATTAATTTTAATATAGGTAAGTGTGAGGTGGTGCATTTTAGTAGGAGAAATAAGACAACCACATACTCCTTGGAAAATAAGAACTTGAATGAGGCAGTGGAGCAAAGGATCTTGGGATACAGCTACACAAATTCCTAAAAGTAGCAATGCAAGTTAATAAGGTCAAAAAATGAAAACTAAGCAGTGGGCTTCATTTCTGGAAGAACAGAATTGAAAAGCAGGGATATTATGTTAAACTTGTACAGAACCTTGGTTAGCTCACACTTAAAGCAATGTAAACAGCTCTGGTCTCAACATACAAAAAGGTGCAAAAAAGATTTATAAAGATGATATCAGAACTGAGAGGTTATAACTATCAGGCATGCCTGCAGAGGTCTTTAAAATTATGATAGGGTAAAGATAGAGATGATGTTGCTACTTGTGAGATATCCAAAACAAGGACCATAAATATAAGCTAGTCATTAATAAATCCTTTGAAGAATTCAGGAGAAACTTCTTTACTCAGTGTGTGGTCAGAATGTGAAACTTGCTACCACAGGGAGTAGTTGAGGTGAACAGCTTTGATGCATTTAATGGGAAGCTTGATAAGCACATGAAGGAGAAAGGAATAGGATATGCAGATAGTGTTTGATGAAGTAAGGTGAAAGGAAGCTCATGTGGAGCATCATGGCTGTTTCTACACTGTAAATTTTATATAATTCATATAAATAAACAATTTTTATGCTCAAGTACCTTCAGGAATAAAAAAGAGGATGATTCGATAACCATGAATTTCCTTCTCCCGCTCTGCTGGTGCAGTTATAGTGGAGACCGGGTTTCCTTGTGTGAATTGGGTTCTGGACAAATCTCAGCAGAAGTTGTGGTAGTGGAATTTGAGAATCCCTGAGGAAACTCCCGGCTATTTAATTGAAACAAAGCACTTTACAGAGGCATAATTGGAAAAGAATTGGACTTCAAGCCAAAGAAAGATATTATGATGTGAGACATACTGTTTAGTCAAATGAGTTGAATTTTTAGGAGGACCTTAAACAAGGAGAGGAAAGTGGTGAGGCATTGGGGTGCAGGGAGGAAATTTCAGAACTTAGGATAAGGCAGCTGAAGGAGTGACCGCCAACAGTAGGTTGAAAGGAGGGAAGTTACACAATGATAATGGAGAGGTCACAGTGGGTGAGGAGGTTGTAGGACTGGAGAAGGTTATAGAGACAGGGAGAGGTGAAGCCATGAAAGGATTTACATATAAGGATGAGATGTAAGTCAATGAGCACAGGGGTGATGCTGAACAGGACTTGGTGCAGGGTCGGATATGGACTGCAGAGTTTTGAATGAGCTAAGTTTATGGAGAGAGGCAAGCCAAGAGAGTAATGGAACAGTCAAGTCTGGAGGTGACAACGGGATGGATGAGGGTTTCGGCAAAAGGTGAGCTGAGATGGGAGAAGGCAGGTGAGGTTTTGGAGGTGGAACTAGGAGGACTTTGTGAGAGAGAGGATATCGGGTAGGAAGCTCAGCTCGGGATTGAACAAGAAGTTGAGTTTATGGAGAGTCTGATTGCCTGAGCGAATGGCCAGGATGAGGATAGAATTGGCAGACAACGTACGGAGTCCGTGGTGGGGACTGAAGATGATGGTTTTGGACTTCTGAATATTTAACTGGAGGAAAGTTTAGAACAAATTTCTGTTGAAGCACCATACCCAAATATTAACCCGCAATTTCCGAGATGCTGACCAACTTGCTGAAATTAGGGAAAATTCAGCGCTTCCATTAGGGAAGCTATGCTCAAGGGGAGTGCAGGTCAGAGTCAGGCATGAATAATTGATCTGTGCTCCCTTTGAGTGTGGATTCCCTAGGTTGATCACAGGATTGTAGTTTTTAGCTGTGTTTATGAGCGTACATGGACTTCTCTGGGAATTCTGCAGATGTGACCTAGATACGCTCAGTGGGACCGGGGCCTGCTGCTAGCAGGGACAGGTCCAGTTGGGGGTCTAGTGAAGGTCCTGAGAGTGAGCAGTGTAATTGTACTCAACCCCGAGGCATACATTGCGATCGGAGTGACCCTGTTTACACAAGTCAGGAGTGTGATGGAACACTTTCCACTTGCCTGGATGGGTGCAGTTCCAACAACACTCAAGAAGCTCGATACCATCCAGGACAAAGCAGCCCGCTTGATTAGCACCTCATCCACAAACATTCACTCCTTCCACCACCAACACACAGTGGCAGCAGTGCGTACCATCTACAAGATGCACTGCAGCAACTCATCGAAGCTCCTTAGACAGCTGCCTCCATGGGTCAGACACTTCTGTTGCACCACTCTACATGGAGGTGACCACTTCTGTTAGAACCATAGAAAATTACATCACCTGGTCCATAGCCTCACAGGTTACAGCAGGTCAGGTGCATGTCCAGGTACCTTTTAAATTAGTCGAGGGTTTCTGTCTTCACCACCGGACAGTGAGTTCCAGAGACCCACCACCCTCTGGGTGCAAAAGGTTTTCCTCATGTTCCCTCTAATCCTTCTACCAATCACCTTAAATCTGTGCCCCCTGGTAATTACCCTCTCCGCTAGGGAAAACAGGTCCCTCCTGTCTTGTCTATCTAGGTCCCTCATAACTTTGTACACCTGAATTAAATCACCCCTCAGCCTTCTCTGTTCTAGGGAAAACAACCCTAACCTATCCAATCTTTCCACATAACATACTTGTAAATCTCCTCTGTACTCTCTCCATAGCAATTATGTCCTTCCTGTAATGTGGTGACCAGAACTGTATGCAATACTCCAGCTGCAGCCTAACCAATGTTTTACAAGTTCCAGCATTACATCCCTGATTTTGTATTCTATATCTCGGCCAATAAAGGAAAGCATTCTATATGCTTTCTTCACCACTCTATCTACCTGTCCTGCCACCTTCAGGGACCTGTGGACATGCACTCCAAGGTCTCTCACTTCTTCTACCTCTCTCAATATCCTCCCATATATTATGTAGTCCCTTGTTTTGTTTGCCCTCCCCAAATGCATTACCTCACACTTCTCCGAATTGAATCCCATTGCCACTTTTCCGCCCACTCAACCAAACCATTGATATCATTCTGGAGTCTACAGTTATCCTCTTCACGACCAACTACAGGGCTAATTTTTGTGTCATCTGCAAATTTCCCAATCATGCCTCCCGCATTTAAGTCCAAATCATTAATATATTGCACAAACAGCAAGGGTCCCAACACTGAGCCCTGTGGAACACCATTCGCAAAAACATCTATCAACTACTACCCTTTGTTTCCTGTCATTGAGCCAATTTTGGATCCAACCTGCCGCATTCCCCTGTATCCCATGGGGTTTCATTTTACTGACCAGTCTGACATGTGGGACCTTGTCAAATGCCTTACTAAAGTCCATGTAGACCACATCCCCTGCACTACCCTCATCAGTCCTCCGTGTTACTTCCTCAGAAAACTGAATCAAGTTAGTAAGATATGACCTTTCCTTAACAAATCCATGCTGACTATCCCTGATTAATCTGTGCCTTTCTAAGTGGCAGTTTATCCTGTCCCTTAGAATTGATTCTAATAATTTACCCACCACCGAGGTCAGACTGACCGGCCTGTAATTATTTGGCCTACCCCTCGCATCCTTTTTAAACAATTGTATAACGTTCGCAGACCTCCAATCTGTGGCACTTAGCCTGCATCCATTGAGGATTTGAAGATAATCCTCAGCGCATCTGCTATTTCATCCCTGGTTTCCTTTAACAATCTGGGATGCAATCCATCCGGCCCTGGTGATTTATCCACTTTCAACGATGTCAGACCCTCTAATACTTCCTCTCTCATTATGCTTATCGTATCGAATATTTCACATTCCTCCTCTTTAACTACAACGTCTGCATCATCCTTTGCCTTTGTGAAGACAGAGACAAAGTACTCATTAAGAGCCCTGCCCACATCTTCTGCATCCATGTATAAGCTACCTTGTACATCTCTGATAGGCCGTACCCTTTCCTAGTTATCCTCTTGCTCTTAATGTACTGATAAAACATCTTCAGGTTTTCTTTGATTTTACCTGCCAATAATTTTTCATGTCCTCGCTTTGCTTTTCTAATTTCTGTTTTATTTCACCCCTGCACTTTCTGTATTCCTCGAGGCTTTCTAAAGTATTAAGTGTTTTTGTGATTGGCATTAGCGTTCTTTTTCTGCTTTAACTTACCCTATAAGCTTCTAGATAACCAGGGGGCTCTCGATTTGGTAGTACCACCCTTTATCTTTGTGGGGACATGCCTACACTGTGCCTGTAGTATCTCGCTTTTGAATGCCTCCCACTGGTTGGGCACTGATTTTCCTTCAAGTAGCTGTATTCAGTCCACTTTCGCAGGTCATCTCTCAGCTTCGTAAAATTTGCCTTCCCCCAATTTAGAACTTTTACTCCTGTTTTATCTTTGTCCTTTTCCACGATTATGCTAAAACTAACTGTATTATGGTCACTATCTCCAAAATGGTCACCCACTGTTACTTCATCCACTTGCCCAGCTTCATTACCAAAGACTAAATCTAGAATTGCACCCCCTCTCGTTGGGCTAGTTACGATCAAGTGTAGTATCTGTTCTTATCAGTGCTTATTTGATTGAGAAGAGACCATGATCATTGCCTTTTGATCCTGGGGAAGCTTTGAGTAAAATGGCTAGAACCAATTTTCGAGCTTCGGGCCAGGGAGTGCGCAACACCGTTCGGGTGGTCGTGAAGGACAAGGAAGGAGATGCACCGGTCGATCGCACCTTCTTCATCAAGAAAATTCTCTTCGATTGCTGCGGATTTCAAGAGACGGACGTCTTCTGCCTGCAGGATTTCCCCAGCAGTGGATACTTCGACGTGACGTTCCGGAACGTGGCGGGATGCATCAAGTTCCTGAAGGCGTTCAAGGAGAAAGGGGACCGGGCGCCACTGTCGATCCTCACGGCGGAACCGCTCTTCACGCTCGCATCTCAACGGGACCGGGTGGTGACGATTCACCTCTACAACCCCCATGTTCCGGTGGTGGATGTACTCACCTTTCTCGCCAGGTACGTCGAGGTGGCCGGCAGCAGCACTGATGTCAAGGACCCCTTTGGGATCTGGACCAGCAAGCGGCAGGTCAAGGTGACCTTGAAGGTAGATCCCAGTGGAGCCATCATCCACCCTCCCTCCAGCTTCGCTATCGGGGGAAGTCGAGGCTTCTTGGTCTACGCTGGTCAGCCCTGAGTTTGCCGCACCTGTGGCAAATCTGGTCACATGGCAGCCAACTGCAGCACGGTTGTTTGCAAGAACTGCAAGGAGGAAGGACATCAGACCAAGGACTGTAAGCAGACTAAGTGTTGCAACTTGTGCGGTGCGGCAGGCCATCTCTACAAGACCTGCCCCAAACGTTGCCTCAGCTATGCTCAGGCAGCAAGGTCCAAGGAAAGGCCGGGAGAAGGTTCGACGAAGGCGTCCGCTGTTCGAAAGAAGACCAGCAACCTTCTCCGCAGTGAGGAACTTCAACCTGAGAATGAAGGGGAGGCAGCTGAAACCAACGACCCAGCACCTACCCAGCGCCCGGAAACCCCTCCTCCACAGACAGAATCAATGGAGGAGGAGGCAGCAGATGGACAAACAGGTCAGTGGCAAGTGGTCCAGAGGAAAACCACAAAGAAAAAACATCCCAAAGCCACCACCCAAACCAGTGGCAAGAGGAGGCTCTCTTCTGAATCCGACTGCAACAACTCCTCTTCACTGGACGGGGAAATGCTGGAACGACAGCCCCTTCAAAAGAGGCGGCAGAACTCCGAGATGGATGATAAAGCATCCCAGCCCCCGGGCACTGGAAGCTGTGATGGGCCCGGCGTGCCCCAACCCCAATGCCCCACACGTAACGACATGGCCAACGCATCTCAGCTCCGGGACACCGGGAGCAAAGACACGTCTGGCGCACCTGAGCTCCGGGAGCTGTGATGTTTTCGAGGAGGAACAGATGGAAGCAGCTGAGGACAACCCAATCCTCTCTGCCTACAAGACCCCCCCGATGTCACCCGAGCGGCACAAACCCTGCAGGAAAAATCAGGAGGGGTTTCTGAGCCCAACCAACGTGAAACTGCTTGCGCATACGATGGGTATGCAGGAACATCCCGAAGGGGAAGGACTGGGACTAGCGAGGACAAATGGTATGGGAAGCAACAACTAACTTTTAGTAAAAAATGGGTGTAAGAATTGCTTCCATTAATGTGCGTAGCATTAAATCTACTACGCGATGTGTTTCAACCTTGGATTACCTTGCCAAGGTCAAAGCTGACCTACTGTTTCTGCAGGAGTGTGGAATACCACACCTCAGCACCTACAGGCAGTGGTCGCGATGGTGGTCCCACGGGCCATCGATCTGGTCGGGGGGGAATGACTGCCGTTCCTCCGGCCTGGGTATTCTGCTGCGGGGAGGTAACTTCACCATCTCCGAAGTTAAGGAGGTGGTGGGCGGTCGCCTCCTCGTAGCAGACGTGATGTACAACAACGCTCCGCTCCGGTTGATCAACGTGTACGCCCCGGTACAACGCAGCGAGCGGCTGACCGTCTTCCAGCAGCTCCCACTGCTGCTGGCGACGTCCAGGCCGGTCATCCTAGGCGGTGACTTCAACTGCATCATCGATGCGGCTGGACGATCCGGCAGTGACGACAGCAAACTGGACGCTACGTCCAGATTCCTAATAGAAACAGTTAAGGATGCCAAACCGCACGACGTCTTCAGCAAACCTGCAGACGGAGCGCAGCGCAGATACACATGGTCAAGATCGGACGGGTCTGCCCGTTCCAGGATTGATTTCCTGTTTGTGTCCCGTGCTGTCACGGTCGGATCCACCGACGTCAAGCAGGTGTTCTTCTCCGACCACTGCCTCTTACTGGCCGACTGTCACTTACAGGACGACCAGCGGGTTGACAGAGGGACATGGAAACTCAATGCTACACTGCTGACCCCAGAGAACGTTGAGGAACTCAAAAGGGATTACAATGGTTGGAGGACCGTGAAACCCCTCTTTGAGTCTCCAGTTCACTGGTGGGAAGCGATTAAGGAGAACATCAAGAGGTTCTTCATCCACAAAGGTGTTCAGAAGGCGAGAGAGAGACAGAGGGAACTGTCCCGACTCCAGAAAATTATGCAAAATCTACTCCGGTTGCAGTCAATGGGGGTCGAGGTCAAGGAGGACCTCCAAGAGGTGAAGAGCCAGCAGGCCTCGCTCTTTGCCAAGGAGGCCTCCAAGATCATCTTCCGGTCCAGAGTCCGCTCCATCGAGCAGGATGAGACGTGCTCGCGTTACTTCTTCCAAAAGGTACACAGAGAGAGCTCTGTTATCAGCAGCCTGAATAAAGAAGATGGCTCGGTAACGTCTTCGCAGTCCGACATACTAAGGATCAGCAAATCCTTTTATGCTGGGCTGTATGACGCGAAGCCCACAGACAGCAGAGCCTCCCAGTCCTTCCTGTCATCTATCACAGAGGTCTTAGATGACAGCAGGAGGGAGGGACTGGACAAGCCGCTAACTCTGGACGAGCTGACAAAGGCCGTCGAGTCTTTCGAGACGAGTAAAACTCCCGGGAGCGACGGCTTACCGGTCGAGTTGCACTCGGCCCTGTGGGACTGGGTCGGCCCGGACCTGCTGGAAGTATACGAGAGTATGCTCCTGGCCGGCAGCATGTCAGAATCCATGAGAAAAGGCATCATCACCCTCATTTACAAGCAGAAGGGGGAGAGGGCAGAAATCAGAAATTGGCGGCCCATCTCACTGCTTAATGTTGATGACAAGATTCTGTCCAAAGTCATAGCCAGTCGAGTCAAGTCTGCTCTGGAGATGGTGATTCACCCCGATCAGACCTGTACTGTACCCGGCAGGAAGATCTCTGATAGTCTCGCGCTACTCAGGGATACGATCGCCTACGTACGGGACAGGAGGGTGGACACCTGCCTCATCAGCCTGGACCAGGAGAAGGCTTTTGACAGGATATCGCACACCTACATGATGGACGTGCTTTCCAAAATGGGGTTTGGGGAGGGAATCTGCAATTGGATCCAACTGCTCTACACAAACATCAGTAGCGCAGTCTCAATCAACGGGTGGGAATCGGAAAGTTTCCCGATCAAATCTGGAGTCAGACAGGGCTGTCCTCTCTCCCCGTGTCTTGTTTGTTTGCTGTATTGAATCCTTTGCTGAGTCTATTAGGAAGGATGCGAGCATAAGAGGGGTGACAATCCCAGGCAGCGGAGGCACTCAGGTCAAAACCTCCCTGTACATGGATGACGTCGCCGTTTTCTGCTCGGATCCGCTGTCCGTGCGCAGACTGATGAGCATCTGCGACCAGTTCGAACTGGCCTCGGGTGCCAAAGTTAACCACGGCAAGAGCGAGGCCATGTTCTTTGGCAACTGGGCTGACCGATCCTTTGTCCCCTTCACCGTCAGGTCAGATTACCTGAAGGTGCTGGGGATATGGTTCGGAAGGGCCGGGGCGTGCACCAAAACATGGGAGGAGCGAGTAGCCAAGGTACGACAAAAGTTGGGCATGTGGGGGCAGCGATCTCTCTCCATTGTGGGTAAGAACCTGGTCATCAGGTGCGAGGCGCTCACGTTGTTGCTCTACGTGGCGCAGATCTGGCCCATACCCCACTCCTGCGCCGTGGCAGTCACCCGAGCCATTTTCCGCTTTGTCTGGGCATCTAAAATAGACCGGGTCCGGAGGGACACGATGTTCAAATCTCTGGACAAGGGCGGGAAAAATGTACCCAACGCGGCCCTCATTCTGATGACCACCTTCGTGTGCGGATGCATCAAGCTGTGTGTAGATCCCCAGTACGCAAACTCCAAGTGTCACTACGTGCTGAGGTTCTATCTGTCCCCGGTGTTGCGAAGGATGGGCCTGGTCACATTGCCGCGGAACGCTCCGTGCAGTTGGGCGGTGCCGTACCACCTATCCTTCGTGGAGCAGTTTCTGCGGGAAAACACCTTTGACCACCGGTCCATCAGGCAGTGGTCTGCACGGAATGTCCTCAAGGCCCTACGGGAAAAGGAAACGGTGAATCCTGTCGGATGGTTCCCCGAGCAGACCGTCAAAGTTATTTGGCGGAATGCCTCATCACCAGAACTTTCAAACAAGCACCAAGACGTAGCTTGGCTGGTGGTGAGAAGGGCCCTCCCCGTCAGATCCTCCATGCACACCCGAAGTCTCGCCCCCTCTGCACAATGACCCCGCGTTGGCTGTGGTGGGGAAGAGACGGTCGCCCACCTCCTCCTGGAATGTGCCTTTGCAAAGCAGGTGTGGAAAGAGATGCAGTGGTTTTTGTCAAGGTTCATCCCAAGCAGCTCTGTCACACAGGAGTCTGTGCTCTACGGGCTGTTCCCAGGGACGCACACCGAGACAAACATCAACTGCTGCTGGAGGACTATCAATTCGGTGAAAGACGCCCTTTGGTCTGCCCGAAACTTGCTGGTCTTCCAGCGCAAAAAGTTGTCCACCACCGAATGTTGCAGACTGGCACATTCCAAGGTCCAGGACTACGTGCTGAGGGACGCACTAAAGCTTGGGGCAGCCGCAGCAAAGGCTCAATGGGGAAAGACCACAGTGTAAGGTTCCCCCACCAAGCTGGACTGAGGGGCTGGATCCATGGGAAACCCCTCGAACTGTATCGTTAATATTCTCAATTGCTGTAAATGTAAAACTGTAATTGACATGACAATTGTGAAAAGGAAGGGTTGGGAAGGAACTCATGACAGTATTGAAGGAAACTGATCTCCCTTGCAATGTTTGTATTTTTTGGTGCTGTTTGGAAACTGTCTGGCAATGTAATTTTTACAGATGTTTATGAATAAAGTATATTTTGGAAATAAAAAAAAAAGTTACGTGCTGGTTAAAAAAGTTCTCTTGAATGCAGTTCAAGAATTTTGTCCCCTCTGTTATCAAAATAACTCCAGTCTGGGACTTGGGATGGGTGGGCAGCAGGTAAAATAGCAGCTGGATATTCCAACCCCCTCACACTTCCACAGATGTAACGATGCTACAGAGCTTGTAAACCTCAGCCTTCAGTCTCAGAAGTGACAGTACTAAAAATACAGTCAAACAGGCAGGAAAATTGAAAGGGTTGGCTTACAATTGTTAAATAATTGTTCTGACAGATAGGGTGAAAGTGGCTCAGATTAAGACCGAGACTGATCCTAGATTTGATCCTTGCAGTATTTGTTGGAACAGACTGTGGCTTTGCTGGTAGCATGCTTGCCTCTGAGTCAAAACGTTGTGAGTTCAAATTCAGTGTAACACAGAGAAAGTGTTGGACTGTTGGAGATGATGTCTTTCAGATGAGGCACTAAACTGAGGTCCTGTCTGTCCTCTCAGGTGATTGTAGCTATTTGGAAAAGAACAGGGGTCCTGATCAATAATTACCCTCAATCAACACATTAAAACAGTTTATCTGTTCATTATCACATTGCTGTTTGTGGGAGCTTGCTGTGCACAAATTGGCTGTTGTGTCTCCTGTGTTACAACAATGACTACACTTCAAAAGTACTTCATTGGCAGTCAGGTGATTCGATACGATAAGTTGTGATCTCCTGAGGTAGTTAGAAATGAAAATCTTACTTTCATTTAAATTAAGAGTTCGTAGCAATCATGAATAGGAAGTTTGGGAATTCAAACCCCAGTCTAGGACTTGAGCACATAATCTAGGCTGTGACATTTCAATGCAGTGCGGTGAGAGTGCTGGATTGTTGGAGGTGCTGTTTTTCAGATAGGATGTCAAAACAAGGCAATGTAAAAGATCCCAAGGTATTATCTGATGAGTTTGCTCTACTGGTCAACCTTTCTCCGTCAACTACAAACGAATTAACTAGTCATTCATCTCATTTGCGGTTTTGGAAGCTTGCAGTGTGCAGATTGGGTGCTGTGTTTGCCTATGTAATAAGAGTGACTACCCTTGAAAAAGTGCTTCATGGCTTGTGAAGGAGTCGCACAGACCTCCAATTGTTAGGGCAATTCAATTGCAATGGAGAAGTGGGTGGGTCCAAGACTTTGGAATACACTGTCAGCACTTTCACTACTTGTTGAATTCATGGGGAAATTAAACACAAGACTAACCAGCTTGTGATTGGAACCTTGCACCTTTTTGTTGTGAGCATGTGAGTGTGGCAGGTGGGGTGCGTTGCCCCGGGGCTGTAGATGAAGTGAGCTACATGTTGAACTGGTGCAATGAAAGTTTCACAATTGAATGTCAGTTAACTTGTTCTCATATTCTGAAAATACTTTGATCCATTTGGTGTAATATTAAATGCTCTCAGATCTCATCTCTCATTAATTGATAACCCTTCAAGGCTATATGATTACATATTTATGTAGGTCTGTGCAATTTTTTTCAATTTCAGAGAAGAAATTGTCATGAAGACCCCCACCTGCCAAGAATGAGGCATATTAATTTTGTCACATGAACATTAATTTTAAACTGTTGCTGAAGTGGAGAGATGACTCGTTTAAAGAGATCAGCAGTGGCTGGAAAAGAATTGCATTCTAAGATACAGTCGCCTCGGAAAAGACAATGGGAATTGCCCACTGATTCAATTAACAGAGATTGTTCTGGGCAATGGTGATCCACATCTTGTCGGTGTAAGAGACAGCACTACACACCCCCACCGAGAGCTTTGAAATCCACAAACTCAGAAGTTTGTTAAAAAAGTGAGTCACATGACTAACTGGCTTGGCCCAGGTCTGGTTTTGAACTGCTCACAGGACAGCTTGGATCAGACTGCAGATTGCAACTCAACTTGGAACCAGAGCCTCTCTCCTGTCTGGCTCTCTGTCCCTCACTAATCTCTGGTTCCACTGAAGTCAATTAAAACTCAAGAGAGAAAAGACTCCTACATCGAAACAAGTTTTAAAGTGTGCACTGAGCCCCAACGAAATGACAAGACTTACCGGCAACCAAAGACTCAATGTCAAACTCAAAGGACCGTAAATAGAAACCCAGCTATTGCCTCAAACCTTCCCCCTTTATTCTTTCTACTTCTGTCTCTATCTGCGTGTGTGTTTATTGCGTATGCATGCTAGTGTGGTCACGTCGTGGATTCATAGTTGTTAACTGACTTAGAGTATAAGTTTAATAAACTTCCACCTTTCTTGTTTAAATCTAAGAAAACCTGTGTGATTGATTTCTTTGCCTTACAATTGGAAAGCAGTGAACAAGGATTCACTGAGGGGGAGCTTTAAAAATTAAACCCTGTTACGGTTAAACCAGGCAAAGGCTGAGAGGGAACCCTTAGACCCCTTTCTCACCTGGTCGTAATAAAACAAATAAGTCACTGTGGCACAGTGGCGCAGTGGTTAGCACCACAGCCTCACAGCTCCAGCGACCCGGGTTCAATTCTGGGTGCTGCCTGTGTGGAGTTTGCAAGTTCTCCCTGTCTCTGTGTGGGTTTCCTCCGGGTGCTCCGGTTTCCTCCCACATGCCAAAGACTTGCAGGTTGATAGGTTAATTGGCCATTATAAATTGCCCCTAGTATAGGTAGGTGGTAGGGAAATATAGGGACAGGTGGGGATGTGGTAGGAATATGGGATTAGTGTAGGATTAGTATAAATGGGTGGTTGATGGTCGGCACAGACTCGGTGGGCCGATGGGCCTGTTTCAGTGCTGTATCTCTAAACTAAACTAAACTGGTCTTGTCCTGAGGACGTGCCAAAGTACTTCATAGCCAATGAAACATTTTTGAAGTGGAATCATGGTTATTTTGTAGGCAAGCATAACAGACAACTTTCTCTGTTCAGCAGCAGGAAGGACCTCACATCAGTGCTATGTAAAGGGATCATCAACTGTTTACAGGTTAGTTGCTGCTTGATTTCTTCTGGCTGTTGCTTCAATTCTATAAGTGCTTTGTATAGTTGTTTGAAGCTGCAAAAAATTACAGGAAGTGGAGTGGTAGGTGCTGAAGGACTTTTTACTGACTTCAAGGCTTCTGCACAAAACAGTTGCCCCCAGATATGTTTGCACTGGTCGTCATTCCCCCTGGAATGCAGCATGACTTAGAGAATGAGCAGAGGCCATACAGAGCAGGAAAAGTTGCTGGAAGAGGGAGGAGGAAGAGGAAGAATATGGCTCTTATGTTGCTCTGGGAGCAATTCACCTACCTGAACCTCATGAAGGAACAATGTGCAACATCTACACTTCAGAAAAGACATTCTCACTGAAATCTGTCATCTGCTGTAGCCACAACTGCAGCCTCAGAGCAGGGCAATGACCACATTGTTACGGACAGGTGAGAAATGGCATGGCTGGTTTCCACTGGTCACCTCCCAACTGACCACTGGTAGTGTTTTGTTTAACTTATTGTTTCAGCCCCTGTGTTGTTGGTCAAATAAACAGGTCTTCTCGTGAGTTTAAAACAAAACTAAAAATTTATTGAATAATAATCATTCAAAATGTTTGTACCACCACCCACGCATACATTTACTCTCTCATGCATACAAAAGAAAAGCTAGATAGAAAGTAAAAGGTAAGAGGTGTTAAGAATTCAAGGTGTAGAAGTCTGCTGTTTTCAGGAAAGACCTGTGGGATCCTCTTCCAAGGTAAGTTTTAAAGTCGCAGGCCTATTTGCTGGTCATCTTGCCCTTGCTGGGTTGCTGAAGTCTCTTAGTAGTCAAAACTTCAGTTTGAAGATGGTGCTTATATTTTAGTTCAATTTCCACAGGTGGAGGAGTTGTTCAAAGGGCCCTCAGTTATTTCTCTGCTGCAGTTGGTTGCCAACTCGTCTCAGTAGGGTTCAAATGTCTTAGCTAGAATTGATCTCTCTCTCACTCTCTCTCAGACTTTTGCTGGAATTAAAGATGGCTTTCAATATTCTCTCTGTGGCTGGAGATACTAGTTGATGTTCTGATGACTTGTGGACACAGAGAGAGAAAGAAGGGGGACAGAGAGAGAGAAGAAGGACAGACAGAGAGAGAGAGAAGGGGGGACAGAGAAAGAGAGAGAGAGTGAGAAAGAGGGGGGCAGAGAGAGAGAGAGTGAGAAGGGGGAGAGAGAGCCAGATCCGCTGTGTACTGGATAGGTATATACAAAGACATTGAAAATATGGCATCTACATGCAATGTATGCCAGAAGTACAGAAACACACAGCAAAAAGAGGAGATGATAGCAACTGAAATACCAACCAGACCATAGCATACTGTCGGAGCCGATTTATTCATACACAATTAAGAATGGTATCTCTGTCACCGACTACTACTCAAAATTCCCTTTTAGACTGAAGGTGAAAGACTTGAGTGCCACAACAATCATTTCAGCAGTATGAGTTCTGTTCACTGAGCTAGGGATTTGTGAAAGATTAATGGCCGGAACCCTTGGTGGCAGGACAGCAAAGGCCTCAGGAACCCTGGCTGGTGAAACTAGGCTGCCTTCTTGCGGGATGGGGGGGTGCCCTCCTGATTGGGCACCCTGTGCCCCACGGAGGGCCACCCCGAAACCCTAACTGCCCCCAACGCTCAACACTGCCGCACCCCACACCCACTTAACTGACCTCCCCTTGCCTCACCCGTGTCCAGCCGATTGTCCCTGGCGAGGCCCTAAAAACTTATCTCCTTTCCCAGATCATCCTTTCTCTTCCTCCTGAAGCTGGGTGTGGTCACTGCTGATTGGCCGGCAGCTCCATTAGGCGGGACTTCCTGCCTCAAGGAAGACTAATTAAGGGCCTAGGAGAAAAAAATCCCGGCGGAGGCGGGCTCGTCACCAACTTTTCGGTCAGTGGGCAGGGCCTCCCGCCCAACGTAAAATTCCGGCCACTATGTGATAATGGCACCCAATTCACCTCCAGAGAATTTAAGGAATTTGCTGAACAGTATGGTTTCAACATCACCTCATCACCACACCACCCACCGGGACATGGGTTTATAAAAAGACATGTCCAGATGGTCAAAACAATCTTTGTGAAATGCTGAGAGACGAAGGAAGAACCAAACCTTGCCTTATTGTCACTCTCATCCGCACCTCTCAAGGCTGACATGAAATCACTTGCAGAGCTGTTGAATGGAAAAAAGTATAAGGCAACTCTGCCAAGCAAAATACATCCTCTAAGTAAGCAGGGGGAAGTGAGACAACAACTCACTGAAGCACAGGTAGAACAAGGTCAGTGCTTCAAGCAGACTAAATCCCTACCCGAGCTGTTGAAAGGACAAACTGTATAAGTACAGGATCCAATCATTGAGTCTTTGAATATTTTAAGGCAGAGGTAGATAGATTCTTGATAAGCAAGGGGGTGGAAGGTTCTTGGGGGTAGGTGGAAATGTGGAGTAATTAGTTCAGGAAATGAACTTATTGAATGGTGGAGCAGGCTCGAAGGGCCGAGTGGCCTACTCCTGCTCCTAACTTGTATGTTTGTATGTTGAAGCAACACTTCTACTGTCGAGACCACTCTGGAGGAGCCCTGCAGTACTCGGCAGAGCAGGTGTAAGGATTCATTGTGGTCTGCTGCATGCTGCACAACCTCACTACCAGCAATAGGATATGCAGCTGATCTGTGGGAATATGAGGAGAAGGAGGAGGAGACATCCTCTGTGTCAGCAGAACTAGTGTGCAACTTCACTCAACGGCAAGCTGGCACCTACACCATCCTTGCCACCTGCCTTGGCTGCAGCCCAATTATGCCCAGTGTCTCATCACATACAGATCCTGCCTCTATGCTACATCTTACAGTATGCACAGTGTCATTATCTGAGCTGGTGGCTGTGAGTGTGAAATCAAGTGATGACAAATCTTCAACATCACTGTTTTCTTGCTCTAACATCACCACCTGCTCAGGTTGCATTTTTTGTGTATCTGAAAGGAGAAAGGCACAAGAGTAAGATTGTAGTGAGGGGAGGGGAGAAAGTAAGAGTGCATGATTACAAAATCTGCAGTTTGTAAATCAGAAGAGATTATGAGATGAGGGGGCAGTGAGAGGTGAGAAGGAGGATTACGGATGAAGATACTGTCATCTTCAATAGTTTCAGTGATGGCCACTCCACTGAAGGTGAGCATCGTGTCCTCCATAGGGATCAGAACATGTAGGCATGCCTATCACCCGCCGGTTAGCTGCTGCTGCCTCCAGTTGTCCACCACCTTGCACTGCAAGAGAGAGGGAAGTTTTAGTTTAGTTTAGTTTAGAGATACAGCACTGAGACAGGCCCTTCGGCCCACCGAGTCTGTGCTGACCATCAACCACCCATTTATACTAATCCTACACTAATCCCATATTCCTACCACATCCCCACCTGTCCCTATATTTCCCTACCAACTACCTATACTAGGGGCGATTTATAATGGCCAATTAACCTATCAACCTGCAAGTCTTTTGCATGTGGGAGGAAACCGGAGCACCCGGAGGAAACCCACGCAGACACAAGGAGAACTTGCAAACTCCACACAGGCAGTACCCAGAATTGAACCCGGGTCGCTGGAGCTGTGAGGCTGCGGTGCTAACCACTGCGCCACTGTGTGTCAGTGAGTGTGGTGAAACGTGTTTGGGTGATGTGGCTGTCATGGTTGAATAGCTGGCAGTGTGTGGAAACTGTGAGATGTGGGTACGAGAATTGCAGAAGTCCTAAGTGTGACGGTGAGGTGAAGCAATTGAATGTTAGATAAGACTGCTGATTGATAGAGTTTGTCAATAAGTAATAAGAAACAAATAAAATAAAGAATAAATAAGTAATTGACTATTTAGGACCTAGATGAGGATGGATTCCTTGACTCAGAAAAAAGCTCAAAATGGTTGTGAATCTTTGGAATTCTCTACCCGAGAGAACTGTGGATGCTCCATCATTCAGCGTGTTCGAGACAGAGAGTGATAGGTTTTTGGGAATTCAAGGATATGGAGATAGTGTGGGAAGGTGGAGTTGAGGCAGAAGATCGGCCATAATTTTGTTGAATGGCAGTGCGGGCTCAAAGGGCCAAATGGACTATTCCAGCTCCTATTTCTTATGTTGTCATGCTGTTATATTCTAAGTGAATGATGGGGGTGTGATGATTTGAGAGTGTCTGAGGCTACTGGTGTATTTGCACAGATAAGGCATTTGAATATGCATTCACTGAAATGACTAATTGTGTGAAGCCATTGAACATCTTGTGACACTGCATCCAGCTTCTGCAGGTTTGACTTCTGGCATTGCCCTCCACAGCTATCTCTTCCGACTTCTTTCTGAACATGTGTCTGCAGGTCCTCCTGGCCCCCTGCAGATACAGGACATCTCTCCTCCTTTGCATCGCCTCCACCTAGACATCCAATACAACAACTGAAAACCTTGGAGCCCACTCTCTCTCTTGTGCCACTCTTCAATGTTTCCCAAATCAGACCCACTTCCTGAATGATTGCTAATAGCTGGTCCCGCCACAATGCACCTCCCCTTTAAGAGGTGCAGACTTCCTTTAAGTGGTGCTAGCCACTCACAATATTCAGCCACTAGTGATGCGTCCAAGCAATCAACAGCACAGTTTGCACTGCCTGGATACTGAAGTTGGCATGTTGTTTGCACCCCGATCAGTAGGGGGTGATTAATTGCACATCACAATCCCAGCACCTGTTTTCAGGCGCTATCCAATTTAGCCACCAATATGTTTTCAGAAAATGCAGTGCAGTTCAATAGTACTTGGCTAGAAGATTAGAAACACATGTATGGAGGAGTCGTTCAACAGGAATGAAGCTTTGATTTTAGGCAAGGGAGGTGATTGCTCCTACCTTAAGAACTCCCAGTGCAACATCCAGCCTATTTTTCTTCAGCAAGGTTGCTCTGCCTGTAAGTCTTTCCCGCGTCTGACTGCTCATCGATTATAAACATCCTGAAGTGAATCAATTTCAGATTTCTGCCCAAAGGAAAGTAAAAATAAATAGTTTTGAGGCAAGGTTATAACTTTGCATTTTCCCACCTCCTCTCCCAAGCACAGAAGCGGGCTGAAGTAATTTGTTTGCAAATTGCAATTGGTGCATTGCTTCCCCGTTACCAATCTCCACTGTTTATTTATTAAAACCAAGCAATTACTCTATGAGAGAACAAAAGAAGACTTGTTATTACTCTTGTAATGGGCAGTGAACACTCTCGTTATCACTTTAGAACAGATGTCGAACTAATCATCGTGGATAGCACGTACAGGGAGGTGGTCACACGGCAGGTAAAGACTGCAGAGGCAGAAAGGGAATGTGTGACCGTCAGGCAGAGTAGAAGAACTAGGCAGGTAGTGCAGGAGTTCCCTGGGTCCATCTCCCTATCGAACAGATTTTCCACTTTGGATACTGTTGGGGGAGAAAGCTTCTTGGGGGAATGCAGCAAAAGCCAAGTCTGTGGCACCACGGGTGGCTCAGCTGCACAGGAGGGGAGGAAAAGGAGTGGGAGAGCTATAGTGATAGGGGATTCTGTCGTAAGGGGTACAGATAGGCGTTTCTGTGGTCGCAAACGTGACTCCAATATGGTATGTTGCCTCCCTGGTGCTAGGGTCAAGGATGTCACACAACAGCTGCAGGACATTCTGAAGGGGGAGGGTTAACAGTCAGAGGTCGTGGCACAAATTAACGGCATGCTACCCGACCCGAACCCAATGGGACCCGACGACGTGTCGGGTTCAGGTCGGGTCAGGCCCCTCTTCCGGGTCCGGGTTTCAGGCTTGGGTTGGGCCGGGCCGAGTCTGGGTCGTGCTTGGGTCGGGCTGGACACATAGGGTAACTCCTCTGCCGGTAAGTATTAAAAATAAAAAAACGATCCTGAGCTGGGAGTCCAGGACGAAACTGAGTCTGCGCAGTGTGAGTGACATCACTATGATGTCATCATGCACGCGCTGCAGCTTCGTGGAGCTTCCCAGTCGCAAGGTAAGTAAAGGGATGGTCGGGTCGGGCTCGAGTCGGGTCATGTGGGGTCGGGCTCAGGCCGGGTCGAGCTAGGGTCCGCTGTAGATCAGCCGGGTTTGGGTCGGGTTCTTTTTCCCGACCTATGCAGGCCTTTATACACATTGGTACCGACGACATAGGTAGAAAGAGGGATGAGGTCGTGCAACAAGAATTTAGGGAGCTAGGCAGCAGATTAAAAAGCAGGACCTCCAAAGGTTGCAATCTCTGGATTACTCCCGGTGCCACATGCTAGTGAGTATAGGGATAGGAGGATAGAGCAGATCAATGCGTGGCTGAAGAGATGGTGCAGGAGAGAAGGCTTTAATTTCCTGGATCACTTGGTCTGTTTCTGGTGAAGATGCGATCTGTACAAGTTGGACAGGTTGCACCCGAACCGGAACGGGACCAACATCCTTGCTGGGAGGTTTGCTAATGCTGTTGGGGAGCATTTAAACTAATTTGGCAGGGTTATGGAATATAGAGTGGAGGTACAGTAGGTGGTGATGCACAGTCAAATATAGAAGAGAAACGGAGTCAGTCTGGAAGACAGAGCACAAGTGAATAATGGATTCCATCTTTTTTAAGGCAAGGGGTCTTACTAGTAAGGCAGATGAACTGAGGGCATTGATTAAAACATGGGATTATGATATTATTGCTATCACAGAGACATGGGTAAGGGAGGGGCAGGACTGGCAGCTCAATATTCCGGGGTATAGAATCTTCAGGCGTGACAGGGAGGGGGTAAAAGAGGAGGCGGCATTGCACTCCAGACCCACAGCAATGTGGTTAACTCTTACATGCCCTCTGAAATGGCCTAGCAAGCCACTCAGTTGTACCTAACGGCTATGAAGTCAATAAAAAGGAATGAAATCGGACGGACCACCCGGCATCGACCTAGGCACCGGAAACGACAACGGCAAAGCCAGCCCTGTCGACCCTGCAAAGTCCTCCTGACTAACATCTGGGGGCTTGTGCCAAAGTTGGGAGAGCTGTCCCACAGACTAGTCAAACAACAGCCTGACAGAGTCATACTCACGGAATCATACCTTACAGACAATGTGCCAGACACTGCCATCACCATCCCCGGGTATGTCCTGTCCCACCGGCAGGACAGACCCACCAGAGGTGCTGGCACAGTGGTATACAGTAGGGAGGGAGTTGTCCTGGGAGACCTCAACATCGACTCTGGACCCCATGAAGTGTCATGGCATCAGGTCAAACATGGGCAAGGTAATCTCCTATTGATTACCACCTACTGCCCTCCCTCAGCTGATGACTCAGCACTCCTCGATGTTGAACACCACTTGGAGGAAGCACTGAGGGTGGCAAGGGCACAAAATATACTCTGGTTGGGTGACTTCAATGTCCATCACCAAGAGTGGCTCGGTAGCACCACTACTGACCGAGCTGGCCGAGTCCTAAAGGACATAGCTGCTAGACTGGGTCTGCGGCAGGTGGTGAGGGAACCAACACGAGGGAAAAACATATTTTTTTAGAATATTTTAGAACATTACAGCGCAGTACAGGCCCTTCGGCCCTCGATGTTGCGCCGACCTGTGAAACCATCTGACCTACACTATTCCATTTTCATCCATATGTCTATCCAATGACCACTTAAATGCCCTTAAAGTTGGCGAGTCTACTACTGTTGCAGGCAGGGCGTTCCACGCCCCGGCTACTCTCTGAGTAAAGAAACTACCTCTAACATCTGTCCTATATCTATCACCCCTCAACTTAAAGCTATGTCCCCTCGTGTTTGCCATCACCATCCGAGGAAAAAGACTCTCACTATCCACCCTATCTAACCCTCTGATTATCTTATATGTCTCTATTAAGTCACCTCTCCTCCTCCTTCTCTCCAACGAAAACAACCTCAAGTCCCTCAGCCTTTCCTCTTAAGACCTTCCCTCCATACCAGGCAACATCCTAGTAAATAAAAACAAGAAATGCTGGAATCACTCAGCAGGTCTGGCAGATTTCCAGCATCCGCAGTATTTTGCTTTTATATTAACATCCTAGTAAATCTCCTCTGCACCCTTTCCAAAGCTTCCACATCCTTCCTATAATGCGGTGACCAGAACTGCACGCAATACTCCAGGTGCGGCCTCACCAGAGGTTTGTACAGCTGCAGCATGACCTCGTGGCTCCGAAACTCGATCCCCCTACTAATAAAAGCTAACACACCATATGCCTTCTTAACAGCCCCATTAACCTGGGTAGCAACTTTCAGGGATTTATGTACCTGGACACCAAGATCTCTCTGCTCATCTACACTACCAAGAATCTTCCCATTAGCCCAGTACTCTGCATTCCTGTTACTCCTTCCAAAGTGAATCACCTCACACTTTTCCGCATTAAACTCCATTTGCCATCTCTCAGCCCAGCTGTCCCTCTGTACCCTACAACATCCTTCGGCACTATCCACAACTCCACCGACATTCGTGTCATTCGCAAATTTGCTAACCCATCCTTCTACACCCTCTTCCAGGTCATTTATAAAAATGACAAACAGCAGTGGCCCCAAAACAGATCCTTGCGGTACACCACTTGTAACTAAACTCCAGGATGAACATTTGCCATCAACCACCACCCTCTGTCTTCTTTCAGCTAGCCAATTTCTGATCCAAAGCTCTAAATCACCTTCAAGCCCATACTTCCGTATTTTCTGCAACAGCCTACCGTGGGGAACCTTATCAAACGCCTTACTGAAATCCATATACACCACATCCACTGCTTTACCCTCATCCACCTGTTTGGTCACCTTCTCGAAAAACTCAATAATGTTTGTGAGGCACGACCTACCCTTCACAAAACCGTGCTGACTATCGCTAATGAACTTATTATTTTCAAGATGATTATAAATCCTGTCTCTTATAACCTTTTCCAACATTTTACTCACAACCGAAGTAAGGCTCACAGGTCTATAATTACCAGGGCTGTCTCTACTCCCCTTCTTGAACAAGGGGACAACATTTGCTATCCTCCAGTCTTCCGGCACTATTCCTGTCGACAATGACGACATAAAGATCAAGGACAAAATTGATAACACCTCCTCCTTGTGAACCTCAATCCCATCTAGCCTAGTAGTCTGAATCTCAGTATTCTCCTCGACAACATTTTCTTTCTCTACTGTAAATACTGACGAAAAATATTCATTTAACGCTTCCCCTATCTCCTCTGATTCCACACACAACTTCCCACTACTATCCTTGATTGGCCCTATTCTAACTCTAGTCATTCTTTTATTCCTGATATACCTAAAGAAAGCCTTAGGGTTTTCCTTGATCCTATCCGCCAATGACTTCTCGTGTCCTCTCCTTGCTCTTCTTAGCTCTCCCTTTAGATCCTTCCTGGCTAGCTTGTAACTCTCAAGCGCCCTAACTGAGCCTTCACGTCTCATCCTAACATAAGCCTTCTTCTTCCTCTTGACAAGCGCTTCAACTTCTTTAGTAAACTACGGCTCCCTCGCTCAACAACTTCCTCCCTGCCTGACAGGTACATACTTATCAAGAACACGCAGTAGCTGCTCCTTGAATAAGCTCCACATTTCGATTGTGCCCATCCCCTGCAGTTTCCTTCCCCATCCTAGCATCCTAAATCTTGCCTAATCGCATCATAATTTCCTTTCCCCCAGCTATAATTCTTGCCCTGCTGTATATACCTGTCCCTGCCCATCGCTAAGGTAAACCTAACCGAATTGTGATCACTATCACCAAAGTGCTCACCTACATCTAAATCTAACACCTGGCCGGGTTCATTACCCAGTACTAAATCCAATGTGGCATCGCCCCTGGTTGGCCTGTCTACATACTGTGTCAGAAAACCCTCCTGCACACACTGGACAAAAACTGACCCATCTAAAGTACTCGAACTATAGTCTTTCCAGTCAATATTTGGAAAGTTAAAGTCCCCCATAACAACTACCCTGTTACTCTCGCCCCTGTCGAGAATTATCTTCGCTATCCTTTCCTCTACATCTCTGGAACTATTCGGAGGTCTATAGAAGACTCCCAACAGGGTGACCTCTCCTCTCCTGTTTCTAACCTCGGCCCATACTACCTCAGTAGACGAGTCCTCAAACGTCCTTTCTGCCGCTGTAATACTCTCCTTGATTAACAATGCCACACCCCCCCCTCTTTTACCATCTTCTCTGTTCTTACTGAAACATCTAAATCCCGGAACCTGCAACATCCATTCCTGCCCCTGCTCTACCCATGTCTCCGAAATGGCCACTACATCGAGATCCCAGGTACCAACCCATGCTGCAAGCTCACCCACCTTATTCCGGATGCTCCTGGCGTTGAAGTAGACACACTTTAAACCAGGTTCTTGCTTGCCAGTGCCCTCTTGCGTCCTTGTAACCTTATCCCTGACCTCACTACTCTCAACATCCTGTACACTGGAACTACAATTTAGGTTCCCATTCCCCTGCTGAATTAGTTTAAACCCCCCCGAAGAGCACTAGCAAATCTCCCCCCCAGGATATTGGTACCCCTCTGGTTCAGGTGAAGACCATCCTGTTTGTAGAGGTCCCACCTACCCCAGAAAGAGCCCCAATTATCCAGGAAACCAAAACCCTCCCTCCTGCACCATCCCTGCAGCCAGGTGTTCAACTCCTCTCTCTCCCTATTCCTCGCTTCGCTATCACGTGGCACGGGCAACAGCCCAGAGATAACAACTCTGTTTGTTCTCGCTCTAAGCTTCCACCCTAGCTCCCTGAATTTCTGCCTTAAATCCCCATCTCTCTTCCTACCTATGTCGTTGGTGCCTATGTGGACCACGACTTGGGGCTGCTCCCCCTCCCCCTTAAGGAACCCAAAAACACGATCCGAGACATCACGAACCCTGGCACCTGGGATGCAACACACCAACAGTGAGTCTCTCTCGTTGCCACAGAACCTCCTATCTGTTCCCCTAACTATGGAGTCCCCAATGACTAATGCTCTGCTCCTCTTCCCCCTTTCCTTCTGAGCAACAGGGACAGACTCTGTGCCAGAGACCTGTACCCCATTGCTTACCCCTGGTAAGTCGTCCCCCGCAACAGTATCCAAAACGGTATACCTGTTGTTGAGGGAAACGGCCACAGGGGATCCCTGCACTGCCTGCTGGTTCCCTCTCCTTCCCCTGACGGTAACCCAGCTACCTACTTCTTTTACCTGAGGTGTGACTACCTCCCCATAACTCCTCTCAATAACCCCCTCCGCCTCCAAAATGATCCGAAGTTCATCCAGCTCCAGCTCCAGTTCCCTAACGCGGTCTGCGAGGAGCTGGAGTTGGGTGCACTTCCCACAGGTGCAGTCAGCAGGGACACTCTTGGTGACCCTTACCTCCCACATTCTGCAGGAGGAACATACAACTGCCTTAACCTCCATTCCCACTATTCTAAATTCCCAACAAATCTACTGAATACTTGACCTCGTCCTCACCAATCTGCCTGCCACAGATGCTTCTGTCCATGACAGGATAGGTAGGAGTGACCACCGCACAGTCCTTGTGGAGACGAAGTCCCGCCTTCACACTGAGGATACCCTCCATCGTGTTGTGTGGCACTATCACCGTGCTAAATGGGATAGATTTCGAACAGATCTAGCAATGCAAAAGTGGGCATCCATGAGGCACTGGGCCATCAGCAGCAGCAGAATTGTACTCAACCACAATCTGTAACCTCATGACCCGGCATATCCCCCACTCTACCATTACCATCAAGCCAGGAGACCAACCCTGGTTCAATGAAGAGTGCAGGAGGGCATGCCAGGAGCAGCACCAGGCATACCTCAAAATGAGGTGTCAACCTGGTGAAGCTACAACACAGGACTATCTGCGTGCCAAACTGCGTAAGCAGCATGCGATAGACAGGGCTAAGCGATCCCATAACCAACGGATCAGATCGAAGCTCTGCAGTCCTGCCACATCCAGCGGTGAATGGTGGTGGACAATTAAACAACTAACTGGAGGAGGTGGCTCCATAAATATCCCCATCCTCAATGATGGGGCAGCCCAGTACATCAGTGCGAAAGATAAGGCTGAAGCATTTGCAACAACCTTCAGCCAGAAGTGCCGAGTTGATGATCCATCTCGACCTCCTCCTGAAGTCCCCAGCATCACAGATGCCAGACTTCAGCCAATTCGATTCACTCCGCATGAAATCAAGGAACGACTGAAGGCACTGGATACTGCAAAAGCTATGGCACCTGACAATATTCCAGCAATAGTACTGAAGACCTGTGCTCCAGAACGTGCCGCACCCCTAGCCAAGCTGTTCCAGTACTGCTACAGCCACAACACTGGCATCTACCCTGCAATGTGGAGAATTGCCCAGGTATGTCCTGTACACAAAAAGCAGGACAAGTCTAACCCGGCCAATTACCGCCCCATCAGCCTACTCTCAATCGTCAGTAAAGTGATGGAAGGTGTCATCAACAGTGCCATCAAGCGGCACTTGCTTAGCAATAACCTGCTCTGTGACGCTCAGTTTGGGTTCCACCAGGGCCACTCAGCTCCTGACCTCATTACAGCCTTGGTTCAAACATGGACAAAAGAGCTGAACTCAAGAGGTGACGTGAGAGTGACTGCCCTTGACATCAAGGCAGCATTTGACTGAGTATGGCATCAAGGAGCCCTAGCAAAACTGAGGTCAATGGGAATCAGGGGGAAAAGCCTCCGCTGGTTGGAGTCATACCTAGCGCAAAGGAAGATGGTTGTGGTTGTTGGAGGTCAATCATCTGAGCTCCAGGACATCACTACAGGAGTTCCTCAGGGTAGTGTCCTAGGCCCAACCATCTTCAGCTGCTTCATCAATGACCTACCTTCAATCATAAGGTCAGAAGTGGGGATGTTCGCTGATGATTGCACAATGTTCAGCACCATTCGTGACTCCTCATATAATGAAGCAGTCCGTGTAGAAATGCAGCAAGACCTGGGCAATATCCAGGCTTGGGCTGATAAGTGGAAAGTAACATTCGTGCCACACAGGTGCCAGGCAATGACCATCTCCAACAAGAGAGAATCTAACCGCCTCCCCTTGACATTCAATGGCATTACCATCGCTGAATCCCCCATTATCAACATCCTAGGGGCTACCATTGACCAGAAACTGAACTGGAGTAGCCATATAAATACCGTGGCTACAAGAGCAGGTCAGAGGCTAGGAATCCTGCAGCGAGCAACTCACCTCCTGACTCTCCAAAGCCTGTCCAGCAACTACAAGGCACAAGTCAGGAGTGTGATGGAATACTCTCCACTTGCCCGGATGGGTGCAGCTCCAACAACACTCAAGAAGCTCGACACCATCCAGAACAAAGCAGCCCATTTGATTGGCACCCCATCTACAAACATTCACTCCCTCCACCACCGACGCACAATGGCAGCAGTGTGTACCATCTACAAGATGCACTGCAGCAATGCACCAATGCTCCTTACACAGCACCTTCCAAACCCGCGACCTCCATCAACTAAAAGGACAAGGGCAGCAAATGCATGGCAACACCACCACCTGCAAGTTCCCCTCCAAGTCACACACCATCCTGACTTGGAACTATATCGCCGTTCCTTCACTGTCGCTGGGTCAAAATCCTGGAACTCCCTTCCTATATACCTACCCCAAATGGACTGCAGCTGTTCACGAAGGCAGCTCACCACCACCTTCTCAAGGGCAATTAGGGATGGGCAATAAATGCTGGCCTGGACAGCGACGCCCACATCCCATGAATGAATAAAAAAAAAGCACTGTTGATCGAGGAGTCAATTACTGCAGTAAGGAGGGATGATATCTTAGAAGGTTCCTCAAATGAAGCCATATGAGTAGAACTTAAAAACAAAAAGGGGGCAATCACTTGGCTGGGTGTGTACTACAGGCCTCCAAACAGTCAGGGAGAGATAGAGGAGCAGATATGAAGGCAAATTTCAGAAAGGTGTAAAAATAATAGGGTAATAATAGTCGGGCTTCAACTTCCCCAATTTCAACTGGGATAGTCTTAGTGCAAAAGACTTAAAGGGGACGGAATTCTTATAATGCATACAGGAGAGCTTTTTGAGCAAGTACGTAGAAAGTCCAACAAGAGAAGGGGCAGTACTGGACCTAATCCTAGGGAATGAAGCCGGTCAAGTGGTAGAAGTGTCACTGGGGGAACATTTTGTGGATAGTGACCATAACTCTGTAAGATTTAAGGTAGTTATGTAGAAGGACAAAGATGGTTCGGGAAAAAAGGTACTGAATTGGGGGAAGGCTGATTTCAATGTGATAAAACAGGATCTGGCCAAAGTGGACTGGGAGCAGCTACTTGTAGGAAAGTCTACATCAGATCAGTGGGAGTCATTCAAAGAGGAAATAGTGAGAGTTCAGGGCCAATATGTACCCATTAAGGTGAAGGGTAGGGCGACCAGGTCCAGGGAACCCTGGATGTCAAGGGATATAGAGGGTTGGATAAGGAAAAAAATGAAGGCTGAGGCAGATTCAGATCGCTGAAAACAGAGGAGGCCCAAGAGGAGTATAGAAAGTGTAGAGCAGTAGATAAAAAAGTAATTAGGAGAGCGAAGAGGGGACATGAAAAAACACTGGCGGGCAAGATAAAGGAACATCCGAAGGCATTTTATAAGTATATTAAGGGCAAGAAGATAACCAGGGAAAGAGTAAGGCCCATTAGGGACCAAAGTGGCAATCTGTGTGTGGAGCCGGAGGATATAGGTGAGGTTTTAAATGATTACTTTTCATCTGTGTTCACTAAGGAGAAGGATGACGTAGGTGTAGCGATCAGGGAGGGGGATTGTGATATATAACATATATCATTGAACATATAACATTGAAAGGGAGGAAGTATTCGCTGTTTTAGCGGGCTTAAAAGTGGATAAATCCCCAGGCCTAGATGAGATGTATCCCAGGCTGTTACGTGAGGCAAGGGAGGAGATAGCAGTGGCTCTGAAACAAATTTTCAAATCCTACTTGGCCACAGGAGAGGTACCAGAGGACTGGAGGACAGTGAATGTGGTACCATTATTCAAGAAGGGTAGTAGGGATAAACCAGGTAATTACAGGCGGGTGAGTTTAACGTCAGTGGTAGGGAAACTACTGGAAAAAATTCTCAGGGACAGAATTAATCTCCATTTGGAGAGGCAGGGATTAATCATGGATAGTCAGTGTGGCTTTGTCAGTGGGAGATCGTGTCTAACCGATGACTAGAGGCGGTGACTAGATGTGTCGATGAGGGTAAAGCAGTTGATGTAGTCTACACTGACTTCAGTAAGGCTTTTGATAAGGTCCCGCATGGGAGATTGGTCAATAAGGTAACAGCCCATGGGATCCAGGGCAATCTGGTAAATTGGATCCAAAATTGGCTTAGTGGCAGGAGGTAGAGGGTGATGGTCGAGGGTTGATTTTGCGATTGGAAGCCTGTGACCAGTGGGGTACCACAGGGATCGGTGCTGGGACCCTTGCTGTTTGTAGTGTACATTAACGATTTAGACGTGAATATAGGAGGCATGATCAGTAAGTTCGCAGATGACATGAAAATTGGTGGTGACGTAAATAGTGAGGAGGAAAGCCTTAGATTACAGGACGATATCGATGGGCTGGTAACATGGGCAGAGCTGTGGGAAAGGGAATTTAATCCTGAGAAGTGTGAGGCAATGCATTTTGGGAGGACTAACAAGGCAAGGGAATATACAATGGATGGTAGGACCCTAGGAAGTACAGAGGGTCAGAGGGACCTTGGTGTACTTGTCCATAGATCACTGAAGGCAGCAGCACAGGTAGATAAGGTGGTTAGGAAGGCATATGGGATACTTGCCTTCATTAGCCGAGGCATAGAATATAAGAGCAGGGAGGTTATGACGGAACTGTATAAAACGCCAGTTGGGCCACAGCTGTGTACAGTTCTGGGCACCACACTATAGGAAGGATGTGATTGCACTGGAGAGGGTGCAGTGGAGATTCACCAGGATGTTGCCTGGACTGGAGCATTTCAGCTATGAAGAAAGACTCAAAAGGCTGGGGTTGTTTTCCTTAGAGCAGAGAAGGCTGAAGGGGGACATGATTGCGGTATACAAAATTATGAGGGGCATTGGTAGGCTGGATAGGAAGAAACTTTTTCCCTTAGCGGAGGGGTCAATAATCAGGGGGCATAGATTTAAGGTAAGGGGCAGGAGGTTTAGAGGGGAGTTGAGGAAAATTATTTTCACCCAGAGGATGGTGGGAATCTGGAACACACTGCCTGAAGAGGTGGTAGAGGCAGGAACCTCACAACATTTAAGAAGTATTTAGATGAGCACTTAAAACGCCATAGCATAAAAGGCTATGGTCCAAGTGCTGGAAAATGGGATTAGAAAAGTTAGGTGATTGATGGCCAGCACAGAGACGATGGGCTGAAAGGCCTGTTTCTGTGTTGTATAACTCTATGACTCTATGATTCTGATAGATTTCTTCAGCTACAGCCTGCCTGCTCCCCTGACTGGGGGACTTCAAACCTTTAGAGTGAAGCTTCTGAAAAAATACAATGTAGTAATTGGTCATTCAAAGAACAAAGAACAAAGAAAATTACAGCACAGGAACAGGCCCTTCGGCCCTCCAAGCCTGCGCCGATCCAGATCCTCTATCTAAACCTGTCACCTATTTTCTAAGGGTCTGTATCTCTTTGCTTCCTGCCCATTCATGTATCTGTCTCGATACATCTTAAAAGACGCTATCGTGCCCGCGTCTACCACCTCCGCTGGCAACGCGTTCCAGGCACCCACCACCCTCTGCGTAAAGAACTTTCCACGCATATCCCCCCTAAACTTTTCCCCTCTCACTTTGAACTCGTGACCCCGAGTAATTGAATCCCCCACTCTGGGAAAAAGCTTCTTGCTATCCACCCTGTCTATACCTCTCATGATTTTGTACACCTCAATCAGGTCCCCCCTCAACCTCTGTCTTTCTAATGAAAATAATCCTAATCTACTCAACCTCTCTTCATAGCCAGCGCACCTCCATACCAGGCAACATCCTGGTGAACCTCCTCTGCACCCTTTCCAAAGCATCTACCTCCTTTTGGTAATATGGCGACCTGAACTGCACGCAGTATTCCAAATGTGGCCGAAATGTGGTCTTATACAACTGTAACATGACCTGCCAACTCTTATACTCAATACCCCGTCCGATGAAGGAAAGCATGCCGTATGCCTTCTTGACCACTCTATTGACCTGCGTTGCCACCTTCAGGGAACAATGGACCTGAACACCCAAATCTCTCTGTACATCAATTTTCCCCAGGACTTTTCCATTTATTGTATAGTTCACTCTTGAATTGGATCTTCCAAAATGCATCACCTCGCATTTGTCCGGATTGAACGCCATCTGCCATTTCTCTGCCCAACTCTCCAATCTATCTATCTTCTGCTGTATTCTCTGACAGTCCCCTTCACTATCTGCTAAACCACCAATCTTAGTGTCGTCTGCAAACTTGCTAATCAGACCACCTATACTTTCCTCCAAATCATTTATGTATATCACAAACAACAGTGGTCCCAGCACGGATCCCTGTGGAACACCACTGGTCACACGTCTCCATTTTGAGAAACTCCCTTCCACTGCTACTCTCTGTCTCCTGTTGCCCAGCCAGTTCTTTATCCATCTGGCTAGTACACCCTGGACCCCATGCGACTTCACTCTCTCCATCAGCCTACCATGGGGAACCTTATCAAACGCCTTACTGAAGTCCATGTATATGACATCTACAGTCCTTCCCTCATCAATCAACTTTGTCACTTCCTCAAAGAATTCTATTAAGTTGGTAAGACATGACCTTCCCTGCACAAAACCATGTTGCCTATCACTGATAAGCCCATTTTCTTCCAAATGGGAATAGATCCTATCCCTCAGTATCTTCTCCAGCAGCTTCCCTACCACTGACGTCAGGCTCACCGGTCTATAATTACCTGGATTATCCCTGCTACCCTTCTTAAACAAGGGGACAACATTAGCAATTCTCCAGCCCTCCGGGACCTCACCCGTGTTTAAGGATTCTGCAAAGATATCTGTTAAGGCCCCAGCTATTTCCTCTCTCGCTTCCCTCAGTAACCTGGGATAGATCCCATCCGGACCTGGGGACTTGTCCACCTTAATGCCTTTTAGAATACCCAACACTTCCTCCCTCCTTATGCCGACTTGACCTAGAGTAATCAAACATCTATCCCTAACCTCAACATCCGTCATGTCCCTCTCCTCGGTGAATACCGATGCAAAGTACTCGTTTAGAATCTCACCCATTTTCTCTGACTCCACGCATAATTTTCTTCCTTTGTCCTTGAGTGGGCCAATCCTTTCTCTAGTTACCCTCTTGCTCCTTATATATGAATAAAAGGCTTTGGGATTTTCCTTAACCCTGTTTGCTAAAGATATTTCATGACCCCTTTTAGCCCTCTTAATTCCTCATTTCAGATTGGTCCTACATTCCCGATATTCTTCCAAAGCTTCGTCTTTCTTCAGCCGCCTAGACCTTATGTATGCTTCCTTTTTCCTCTTTGCTAGTTTCACAATTTCTCCTGCTATCCATGGTTCCCTAATCTTGCCATTTCTATCCCTCATTTTCACAGGAACATGTCTCTCCTGCACGCTAATCAACCTCTCTTTAAAAGCCTCCCACATATCAAATGTGGATTTATCTTCAAACAGCTGCTCCCAATCTACTTTCCCCAGCTCCTGCCGAATTTTGGTATAGTTGGCCTTCCCCCAATTTAGCACTCTTCCTTTAGGACCACTCTCATCTTTGTCCATGAGTATTCTAAAACTTACGGAATTGTGATCACTATTCCCAAAGTAGTCCCCTACTGAAACTTCAACCACCTGGCTGGGCTCATTCCCCAACACCAGGTCCAGTATGGCCCCTTCCCGAGTTGGACTATTTACATACTGCTCTAGAAAACCCTCCTGGATGCTCCTTACAAATTCTGCTCCATCTAGACCTCGAACACTAAGTGAATCCCAGTCAATGTTGGGAAAATTAAAATCTCCTATCACCACCACCCTGTTGCTCCTACATCTTTCCATAATCTGTTTACATATTTCTACCTCTATCTCACGCTCGCTGTTGGGAGGCCTGTAGTACAGCCCCAACATTGTTACCGCACCCTTTCTATTTTTGAGTTCTGCCCATATTGCCTCACAGCTCGAGTCCTCCATAGTGCCTTCCTTCAGCACAGCTGTGATATCCTCTTTGACCAGTAATGCAACTCCTCCACCTCTTTTACCTCCCTCTCTATCCCGCCTGAAGCATCGATATCCTGGGATATTTAGTTGCCAATCGTGCCCTTCCCTCAACCATGTCTCAGTAATAGCAATAACATCATACTCCCAGGTACTAATCCAAGCCCTAAGTTCATCTGCCTTACCTACTACACTTCTTGCATTAAAACAAATGCACCTCAGAGCACCAGTCCCTTTGCTTTCATCATCTGCTCCCTGCCTACTCTTCCCCTTAGTTACGCTGACTTCATTATCTCGTTCCTTATAGGCTTTAGTTACTACCTCCTTACTGTCCACTTACCTCCTCATTTGGTTCCCATCCCCCTACCACATTAGTTTAAACCCTCCCCAACAGCGTTAGCAAAAGCACCCGCAAGGACATTGGTTCCAGTCCGGCCCAGGTGTAGACCGTCCAATTTGTAATAGTCCCACCTCCCCCAGAACCAGTCCCAATGTGCTGATTCTCTCTCCCCCCAGATAGCTGCAAGCCTGAGAACCCGGACGCCATGCTGCAAGAAGTTCAATTATCACACACGAGAGGTCAAAATTAGTGAATATATCTTCAAATGGCAGTTCCTACTGATTGCATCATTAACCTTACCCACTGCTCAATGCATCTCCATCACTCACCTGCCAACAATCTCTATCAATCAGGACTCATTCCTAACAATTCAAATGCTTCACCCCACCCTCACAGATTTAGCACTGTTGTAAGCATCACACCCACATCTTATAGGTTGGACGCCCTGCCAGCTATTCAACCATGACAACCACATCACCAAAACACATTGCACCACACTTACTGACACAATTCCCTCTTTCTTGCAAGACAAATTGGCACACTACTAAAGTTAGCAAGTGCTAACTGGAGGGGGACAGGGGAACCGGCATGTCCTGACCCCATAGAGAAGGCAGTGCCAGTCAATATGGAAACAGCCATTGCTGAAGCCGTGGCTAGTGGCAAGGCTGCAACCATTGAAGATAATGGTACCCTTATACCCTCATACCTAATTCTCCTTCTCACATCCCACTTCCTCCTCATCCCAAACCCTCTTCTGATCTACAAGCTGCAGTTGGTGTAAGCCTGCACCTCTTACTTTCTGCCTCTCCCCACACCACAACCCTATCCTTGTCCTTTTTTCTTTCAGATACCCAGGAGATGCAACATGGTTTGACAGTGGAGGAAGAGCAACAAAATAATGATGATGAAGATGCACTGTCATTTAATTTCACACTCGCATCAACTCAGATACTGACACAGCGCATTTCTTACAGGTTAGGTTAGAGGTGGGATCTGTATGTGGTGAGACACTAGGCACAAGTGGGCTGCTGTCAGGGTAATCAGAAAGGATAATACAGATGTCAGCTCACCAGAGACTGAGGTCACACACAGGTTCTGCTGCACAGGACTCAGATGAGAACTTTGGTGGAGAAGCCTACGGACAAACACTGATGGAGATGCACAACAAAATGTTTGGTGCATTCGCAGATTGGCCAAAAAGCCTGCGGTCAATGTCAAGGAGCATGAAAAAGCCCAGTACCAACTTGGAAGAGGACTTTGTGCAGAGACTGGAGACCATTTTTCCTGGATGGAAGTGTTGGCCAACTCTAGTTGCACACTTGTGAACCTAAACATGATGCAGCGTTTGATGGCCGATGTCTCAGCTTCCATTGCAGCACAAGCAGCAGCCACCTTTGTCTGAGTGCTGCAGTGAAAGTTCAGATGGAGGTCAGGTAAGGCCAGACTGCTGTCATCATGGTTGTGGAATACAGTGTGCAAAGAGGCGTGCAGAGTGTTACTGCAGTCCAGCAATCTGTTCTCCAGCACATTGCAAGGATTGCTGAGGAAGTGGCAGTGGCTCCATGGAGCACAAACCTCTCAGGAGGACAGTATTTACCCTCACATCCCACCACCTCACCAGTGTCTTTGCCAGCCAGCCCAGAGAGTTGCCACCCATGCCGAGTTGGTGCCATCTGCAGCCTGATCTTCTCGGCTCAGAGCTGCTCAAGGTCATCCTGCAAGGTCATCTGAATCTCCTCTACTGAAAGCCAGAAGCCTTCCAGCAACCATGTTGCAGCCAGTGGTGTCACACCATGTAGGAGCACTAGGACAGGCAAATTCATGTGGAAGATAGGCACGAAGGGAATACACAAAGATGATTAGTTGACTCTTGTATGCAACATGAGATGGTTTTGTTTTCAAATTTGGTTGGAATTTTGTGGTTGCTTTTTGTTTTGCATTATGGTTAAGTGGATGCTTGTATGGGCAGTGAAAGAGAGAAGGCAAGGCGCAGGAATGTTGGTGAATGGGTATTCTTCTCTTCTTCTTCTTCTTTGGCCTCCTTATCTCGAGAGACAATGGATACGCACCTGGAGGTGGTCAGTGGTGTGTGGAGCAGCACCTGGAGTGGCTATAAAGGCCAATTCTAGAGTGACAGGCTCTTCCACAGGTGCTGCAGAAAAATTTGATTGTCGGGGCTGTTACACAGTTGGCTCTCCCCTTGCGCCTCTGTCTTTTTTCCTGCCAACTGCTCAGTCTCTTCGACTCGCCACACTTTAGCCCCGCCTTTATGGCTGCCCGCCAGCTCTGGCGAACTCTGGCAACTGACTCCCACGACTTGTGATCAATGTCACAGGATTTCATGTCGCGTTTGCAGACGTCTTTAAAGCGGAGACATGGACGGCCGATGGGTCTGATACCAGTGGCGAGCTCGCTGTACAATGTGTCTTTGGGGATCCTGCCATCTTCCATGCGGCTCACTTGGCCAAGCCATCTCAAGCGCCGCTGACTCAGTAGGATATATAAGCTGGGGATGTTGGCCGCCTCGAGGACTTCTGTGTTGGAGATACGGTCCTGCCACCTGATGCCAAGTATTTTCCGGAGGCAGTGAAGATGGAATGAATGGGTATTGGGGTTGCGTTTACTGGTGTCACAATCGGATGAGTTCTTCACGGACTGCTTGGGCAGATAGGGACTGACTAGGTTGCCTCTTCCCTTCCTCCTCTTCCTCCTCCTTATGCTCCTGCTCCTCAGCTGCTCACAATATGACTGGTGACAAAGGCTGACCCCTCATGATGGTGAGGTTCTGCAGCATGCAGCAAATTACCACAAACATTCACACCACTCTCTCAAGTACTGTGTGGCTCCTCCAGTGTGGTCCAGGCAGCAGAAGCATTGTTTCAGCAATGGTCTGCTCTGTCACATTTTGTGTGGCACCATGACTTTCATTGTATGCATGATGAGCACGTGTGTGTGAGTGATACACCAGTGACATGGGGTATGTTGTCAGTGGATAGACCATGTTGTGCAGTAAACACCCTTTGGTTTGCCATGGTTGATGCAGCTGGTACAGTGGACTGCTGCAAAATGAAGGCATCACGACTGCTGCCCAGATACTGTGCATTGACCTGCATGATTCTCTGCCTACAGTCACACACCAGCTGGATGTCGAAGGAGTGGAATCCCTCTTGGTAGAGGGCTGAGTTGGCATGTGGCACCCACAAAGCGATGTGTATGCAATCAATGGAACCCTGCACCTTGGGGTAGCCTGCAATCCTAGCAAAGCTGTGTGCTTACTCCACCTGCTTCTCTCAGGCAAGAGAGAATGAAATGTAGTTAGCTCTAATTGAGTAGAGGGCCTCATTGATGTCCCATGCACACCAGTGGATGGAAAACTGTGAGATGTTGCAATATCTCCAGCTCCAGACTGGAAGCCACAAGCATAAAAGTCCATCGCCATGGTCATCTTCACAGCCAATGTCAATACGGTGCTTGCCCTGCTCTGAGGTTGCAGTATGGCTGCAGCAGGTGGCAGATTTCAGTGAGCATGCACTGACTAGAGTGCAATTGTTGCATACATTGTTCCTCATTGACGGTCAGGTAGGAGAATTGTTCCCTGAACACCCTGGGTGGATATGGCATCCTGCTGACAGGGACTCGCCTCCTCCCTCTTCCAGCAGCTTGTCCTGCTCTGCATGGCTTCTGCTTACTCTCCAAGTTATTTTGTATTCCAAGGGGAATACCGACGAGTGCACATATAGGGCAGGACTTCAAATCGTGGGTAGGAACCTCAATGTTGCAGGGACTTCTGGATCCCGACCCTGCGCCGATACAGAAAAGTTCATGCATTGCAATTAAAAGTTGCAAATCAATTATTTGGCCTGGCATCGCGTTCACCACTCAATTAGCAGTGGCAGATGCGGGAAGAAGGTGGGGACTGAGGGAGCAGTGGGCCCAATTTAAAGGGTGACAGCAGCCAATTGCTGAGGCACAACCTGCACAGAGGGCAGTGGGCTGGGAGGGCCCTGTGCCAGGGCTGCCCACTACCCCCCAGGCCCCGTTTTGCTGATGGTTTGTTGGAGGTGCTGCTGGAGGCGGCGAGTGAGGGTAGGAGCATCCTCTTCCCTGCCAGTGGCCACAGACGACCCATGGGACTCAAGAAGAGGGCATGGCTGGAGGTGGAACATGAGGTCAACAGCAGAGGAGTGATGATCAGGAACTGGGTGCAGTGCCGGAAATGCTTCATTGACCTTCTTAGATCTGGAAGGGTGAGTGCCAATAGAGACCTAGGTGGCATGCCTCCTGGTCAGCAGTCACCAGAGTACAAAACAGAGGGGAATCCTAAGGGTGCATAGAGTTCTCCTCACCACGGGAGAGGAGTATGCGCAACAGCTTTGCTGACCCACAGGCATAGGTCAGAACCCTAGTGCTGCTGGTCAGGAGGCTGGAGTGCTGACCGCAATATTGAATGAGAAGCTGCAAGTGGAGAGGGCATCATTCTTCACCTTGCAGGCCAAAAGGGAATTGAATGTTTGGAGAACGGGAGGGCATGCCTGGAAGGTGGGCTGCGGTACTGACGTGATTCAAGGGGCAGGCCCTTGATGTGGCCAGACTATCCAGCCGCAGGGATGCTGGGGACAGAGAAACAGGAGTCTACTGCAGACAAGGTGCAGACATCTCAACATCTCCAGGTTCAGGGGGACAAGGCAATGTTTCCCGTGCAACCAGTTGACAATATTGTAATCTCAATGCTTTAAGCAGCAGAGGCATCTGCTGACTGTTCCAATCTCTCATCACCACCTTCTCTTATGTCACCCAAAGGGCCAGCTGCAGAGGGGCAGGAGTCCATGCTCCTGAGGGATCAGAGGAGGAAGACACTTCAGAGCCTGCACCATTACATCTTACTAGCACGCCCTCCAACAGGGCAGGCACTCACACCTCGGTGGGCCTCATGTGTTATTAGAAATGGTGGCCCAGGGTGAAGCACACATTACATCAGAGCAGGAAAATTCAGGGGAGGCTGAATCAGCTGTGGCCAGTCCCACTCACAGGGTGAAGGACAGGTACAGCCCTGCTCAGCAGGGTGGAGATGCAGAGCCTTGGGTGTTACAAAACAGATGGCTCTACCTGGTGAACCAGCATGAGATGTGTGCCCACATGTCAGGGTTACCTGAGGTTCTGCTGATTCATTGGATGAGAATGGAGTCATTCATCTCATGTGCTCCACAATGTTTCAGTGCTTTGAATGTGTGAGCTCTTCCATTGAGAGAGTGGCCAACCTCTTGTGGCATCACTCAGAGTGGATGCAGGAGCAGCACACTGACACACACTTTGTGGGTCACTAGGGTGTTTCTGATGTAAATCATAGTGAAATGTTAAGTGTTAAAGCACTGGGATAGGTGTTGCAATAACGCTGATTTGTATGTTTCCATTTCATGTTGGTGAGATGCAAAAGAATGGGAAGTGAGGGTTGACAGAGTGATGGAGTGTGTTGGTGAAGATTGTGTAAGCTGGAGAGTTTGAAACCTTCCTGCCCCTCCGTCCTCACCTCTTTGCCCACTTTGCCCAGGGGTCTCTGCCTCTGCTCCAGCAGATGCTGCCCCTTATTGCCGGTCGGAGCAAGTTTGGAGAAACTTGATTCCAGTTCCTCTAATGCTCTTTCTTCACTGGCATTAGACTGTGGAGTCTGCCTGCAAGCCCCCATCCTCTATCTTGCCCCAACCCTCCCCCAAAAAGCCCTTGTCAGGAGTGCAAAGATATGCAGGATATTTCTTATCACTAAGCACTGAAGTGATTTATGACTTTAACCCCTTATAGGGACTAAACCAAATCAGGAGTACATCCCAATGAATCTCCTTTAATTAAGTTCAATTCAGACAAACTCTTATAGATACCTATTTGGGTCCAAAGAATTGAAGTAGCTTTCCTTCAAAGAAAGAAAATTAACAGAGAATATTACCAACTTTCGGATAACCTATTTTTAATAATTATGGCTGTCATAAATATCCCAGATATTATAAGGGTCTGGGAAAAAATACATATCTCTCCACTTAAAGGGACATAGAGTGGGGGTCCTTGTAGTTGTATACAGAATACTTACATGAGACGATTTTTTAACTTTTATATATTTATTAAAGAATTTAACATGCACTACACTTCTTAGTGGATAAGTATATCACAATATCAACATTTCTATGAGATGTAACACATAATCTTATTTCTAACATAGAATCCGAAGGTTTAACCCTGCTAATGTTACAGTAAAATATCTTAGAATATCCATCAAAATTTAAAGTAAACTTTTACCTTAAATTCCCCGAGTAAGGCATAGGGTAAGAAATACTGATGAGGTATTCAACACTTCTAATTTTTCCTTCAGAACCTCTCATGTTTATACTGTTTCTAAGGTGTCATATGACCTCTTAGCATATAGGTGTTACCTTTCTGTGTGTGTTTTTCTTGCTTTCAAGATCCATATTTGGTAGTATCATTAACAAACATTCCACTTAATGTTTTACTGGAAATACCCTGTTCTTGAAGTTTTGAGAATTTATCGGGTCAAATTGTTTATAATTGTATTACAGGAACCTCTTGTAAATGTAAGCCCATTCCATTTATTGTTTTATTAGCTATAATTGCCTTTTTTATGGTACCTTGAAGCAACCTTTTGAGACAATCTGTCTGCATCAACAACCCTGTTATGACCAGATGAGAAAGGTGTCTAGGGGTCTTTCTCAGCCTTCTCCGGTCTTATTGTAACAGGTTTTGTGTTTTAAAACACACTGTGTTTTAAGCTCCCCCTTGATGAATTCTTGTTCACTGCTTTCCAATTATAAGGCAAAGAAATGAGCATAAACAGGCTTTCTTAGGTTTAAAGTAGAAAAGTGAAATTTATTGAACTTAAACCTAAACTCTAATTTGGTTAATGCCTTCGGATACATGCCGCTCCCACGCTAGCATGCATACACGATACGCTCATGCAAATTGAGACAGAAAAGAGCAGAAGAACCATAAAGTAGAGGTTTGAGGCAATCTCTAAAGAGGGTTTTTTGTTACTGTACTTTGAGCTTGCTGTAGTCCTTGCTTGTAGGTAGATCTTGCTTTTCATTGGGACCCAGTATTCTTCTTAAACCTTGTTCACTGTAGGAGACTTTTCTCTCTCGGGGTTCCTAAGTCTTCAATGGATTCCAAAGCTGCTCAGAATGAGATGAGAGGAGACAAGGGAGAGGTCTTTTCCAGTTCAAGGGCAAACAGCTTTCTGAGTTTTAAACCTCTGTGGCAAGTTCAAATTCAAAAAAACTCCCAACAACCAGTTAGTCATGTGACTAAACTGGTCTGACCAAGTCTTGTGTAGTCAGCCATCTTAGCAGTTAACCTGGAATGCTAGCCTCTCCACCTTCAATGTCTGGTAATCAAAAGTCCATCATGGATTAAATTGGAGCAGGAAGTGGCCCCTTTGTCCTTTCCAAGTACTGTCTGTCCAGTAAGGGTCTGGTGTTTTTTTTTAAAACAAGTTCTTTCTTTACTCCAGTAACAGTTTAAAAATCAATGTTCTTGTGGCAAAATATGTGTCACATTCTTGGCGGGTGGGGGCCTGCATGACAAACCCCACAAACTATTTAAGTCTATTTCTACCTCTTATTGATGTCACACAGCATATTTCAATGTGTGTGTGTATCTTCCAAGTCCCTGACAACAGAAATTCTATTCTAACAGTGACTTTGAAATTTTTAACTCTATCTTCTTAAAGGGGAATGTCAATGAGTCTTGAAAACTGACCATCTATTCAATCTTTAATTCAAAAAGTTATAATATATTAACTATATCTAAATGTTACCTAATTAAGCCGATTATATCGATATTCCATCACAGCACAACTGCTTGCCTGTGAGGACAGGCCTTATCTGAGCCTTCCCTCTTCACTGCTGCCTCATGCTTGTCTTGTCATTCCATATTACTCCCCACTATGTCACCACCTCCTCCTCCCTGTTGTGGTTCTGACAGCACATTGAATCTGCCCCTTAGAACCAAAATCTAAGTTTGGTTCTTAAACGAGCTGTCAACAAGCTTATGCTTAATTGTCCAATTACACAGAGCGGCGGGTTGCTTCTTCCGGCTCCCATTGGCACCATTCAAAATCTGAGTGTGTCAGTTTCACATTGGTTTAAGCAACTTCCTGGGCCCGTTCCCACCCTCCTGACGAATTGGAATCATGCCCATAATCTGGGAGTACCTGGTTTGTACAGAAGACTTGATGTCAGTAAAAAGTCCTTCAGCACCTGCCACGCCTCCCGCAATAGACTTTTGCAATGTGAAACTCCGACAGCAAACACCGAAGATTTGTAGAATAGAAGCAACTGCCAGAAGAAATCAATCAGCAACTAACCTATAACCAATGGATGATCTTACGTTTATAGGGGGTGGAAGATGTGAGGCCGGCCAGGGCAGCATTGGAATACACAAGTGCAGAGGTAACAAAGTCATGGATGAGGTTTTCAGCAGCAGATAGAGTCATAGAGTTATACAGCACAGAAACAGGCCCTTCGGCCCATCGTGTCTGTGCCGGCCATCCAGCACCCAGCTATTCTAAACCCATATTCCTGCACTTGGACCATAGCCTTGTATGCTATGGCATTACAAGTGCTCATCTAAATACTTCTGAAATGTTGTGAGGGTTCCTGCCTCTACACCTCTTCAGGCGGTGCGTTCCAGATTCCAAACACCCGCTGGGTGAAAAACTTTTCCTCAAATCCCCCCTAAACCTCCTGCCCCTTACCCTAAATCTGTGCCTCCTGGTTCTTGACCTCTCCGCTAAGGGAAAAAGTTTCCTCCTATCTAACCTATCAATGCCCCTCATAATCTTGTATACCTCAATCATGTCCCCCCTCAGCCTTCTCCGCTACAAGGAAAACAACCCCAGCCTTTTCAGTCTCTCTTCACAGCTGAAATGCTCCAGCCCAGGCAACATCTTGGTGAATCTCCTCTGCACCCTCTCCAGTGCAATCACATCCTTCCTATAGTGTGGTGCCCAGAACTGTACACAGTACTCCAGCTGTGGCCTAACTAGAGTTTTATACAGCTCCATCATAACCTCCCTGCTCTTATATTCTATGCCTCGACTAATAAAGGCAAGTATCCCATATGCATTCCTAACCACCTTATCTACTTGTGCTGCTGCCTTCAGTGATCTATGGACAAGTACACCAAGGTCCCTCCGACCCTCTGTACTTCCTAGGGTCCTACTATCCATTGTATATTCCCTTGCCTTGTTAGTCCTTGCAAAATGTATTACCTCACACTTTTCAGGATTAAATTCCATTTGCCACTGCTCCGCCCATCTTACCGACCCATCTATATCTCCCTGTAATCTAAGGACTTCCTCCTCACTATTTACAGCACCACCAATTGTCATGTCATCTGCGAACTTACTGATCATACCTCCTATATTCACGTCTAAATCATTGATGTACATTACAAACAGCAAGGGTCCCAGCACCGATCCCTGCGGTACATCACTGGTCACAGGCTTCCAATCACAAAAACAGCCCTCGATCATTACCCTCTGCCTCCTGCCACTGTGCCAATTTTGGATCCAATTTGCCAAATTGCCCTGGATCCCATGGGCTCTTACCTTCTTAACCAATCTCCCATGTGGGACCTGATCAAAAGCCTTACTGAAATCCATGTATACTACATCTATTGCTTTACCCTCATCAACACATCTAGTCACCGCCTCGAAAAATTCAATCAAGTTAGACATGATCTCCTCCTGACAAAGCCATGCTGACTATCCTTGATTAATCCCTGCCTCTCCAAGTGGAGATTAATCCTGTCCCTCAGAATTTTTTCTAATAGATTCCCTACCGGTGATGTTAGACTCACCGGCCTGTAATTACCTGGTTTATCACTGCTACCCTTCTTGAATAATGGTACCACATTCGCTGTCCTCCAATCCTCTGCTACCTCTCCTGTGGCCAGAGAGGATTTGAAAATTTGTGTCAAAGCCCCTGCTATCTCCTCCCTTGCCTCACATAGCAGCCTGAGATACATCTCATCTGGGCCTGAGGATTTATCCACTCCTAAGCCTGCTAAAACAGCTAATACCTCTCCCTTTCAATGCTGATATGTTCAAGTATATCACAGTCCCCCTCCTTGATCTCTACACCTACATCGTCCTTCTCCATAGTGAACACAGATGAAAAGTAATCATTTAAAACCTCATCTATGTCCTCCGGCTCCACACAAAGATTGCCACGTTAGTCCCGAATGGGCCCTATTCTTTCCCTGATTATCCTCTTACCCTTAATATACTTATAAAACGCCGTAGAATTTTCCATTATCTTGCCCGCCAGTGTTTTCTCATGTCCCCTCTTCGTTCTCCCAATTACTTTTTTACGTGCCACCCTACACTTTCTATACTCCTCTAGTGCCTCCGCTTGGGATCTGCCATAAGTCTCCTTTTTTTCCTTATCCAATCCTCTATATCCCTTGACATCCAGGGTTGCCTGGGCCTGTTGGTCCTACCCTTCACCTTAACGCGTACATGTTGTCTCTGAACTCTCACTATTTCCTCTTTGAATGACTCCCACTGATGTGATGTAGACTTTCCTACAAGTAGCTGCTCCCAGTCCACTTTGGCCAGATCCTGTTTTATCATATTGAAATCAGCCTTCCCCCAATTCATTTCCGGTCCATCTTTGTCCTTTTCCATAACTACCTTAAATGTTACAGAGTTATGATCACTATGCCTGAAATGCTCCACCACTGACACTTCTACCACTTGACCGGCTTCATTCCCTAGGATTAGGTCCCGTACTGCCCCTTCTCATGTAGGACTTTCTACGTACTGGCTCAAAAAGCTCTCTTGTATGCATTTTAAGAATTCCGCCCCTTTAAGCCTTTTGCACTAAGACTATCCCAGTTAATATTCGGGAAGTTGAAATCCCCTACTATTAATACCCTATTATTTTTACACCTCTCTGAGATTTGCCTACATATCTGCTCCTCTATCTCTTCCTGACTGTTTGGAGGCCTGTAGTACACTTCCAGCCAAGTGATTGCCCTCTTTTTGTTTTTTTCTACCCAAATGGCCTCATTTGAGGAACCTTCTAAGATATCATCCCTCCTTACTGCAGTAATTGACTCCTTGATCAACAGTGCAATGCCACCTCCTCTTTTATCCCCTCCCCTGTTGCGCCTGAAGATTCTATACCCTGGAATATTGAGCTGTCAGTCCTGTCCCTCCCTCAACCATGTCTCTGTGATAGCAATAATATCATAATCCCATGTACTAATCAATGCCCTCAATTCATCTGCCTTACTAGTAAGACTCCTTGCATTGAAATAGATGCTATCCAACTTGCATTTTTCACTTGTGCCTTACCAGGTTTATATTTGCTCTGCCTTCCAGACAGACTCAATTTCTGTTCTATATTAGCCCTTGCAGTTCAAGATGGCTCCTGGGCTGGAAGCTCCCTTGCTGTTCAACTCTATCCATGGCCATCTGCTCCCATCCCTAACGTTTTCTCCCCCAATCTGCCCTCTTAAACTGTTTAAATTCCCCTGGCTCTTTAAATCAGTTCATTTTAGCCCTATCTAAAAGTTAACAGTTAGTTTTAGTGTATGTTACCTGGGCCCACTGCCCTCCCCCAGCCACACCTGCTCTTTGTTTTCTCAATGAAATTGATCCGGATGAAATTGACGAGCACAGCTGCCGATACTTCAATCTCCGATCCTGCTGTCTTCACAGTCCAGAGTGTCTGCAGCCACGGCATGCGGTAAGTCCATTGAGGTGAAGAAGGAGCTGCGGGACCCGAGAGAAGTCCTGTGAAAAGGTGCCCCGAACACCCAAAACATCCACGAACGGCACCCCCGGCCGCAACTTCAAAGCGCCCGCGGGAGATGGCTCGGAGAGCATCTGCAGCGCACTGTCGGCAATGCTGCATGCCTTTATTTAAACCACTGCAGAAAAAAAAAACCCTTAGCAAATGTAATCACCTCTAAGTCTGCCAAATGATGCTTCACCTCCCGAAGGACGTGGATGAGCTTGCCGGACGTCGATGGTGGGCACTGAGGAAATGGCTTATTACCTGCACCAGATTCCACCCCCCCTCCCCCCCCCCCCCACCCCCGTCCCCTTCCCTGCTCCACCCTCTCAGCTCACCCCCTCACAACCCCGTCCCAGCCCGCCCCCCCTCGCACCATCTTCACCCCGCACCCCCTTCCCCTGCACCCCCACCCACCCCCTCCCTCTACCCCTCCCCCTTGCATCCCCTCCTCCCACCGGCACCATCCTACACCTGTGTAGGGGCCCCAACAACCCCACTGCCTTGTGGGCGTCTCGGGAGAGACCAAGGCTAAGGGAGTAAACCCTAACAGAAAATCCGGAGCGGAACCCCGTAGGCGGTCATGTGTCACCTTTGGCATGTTTCCGGCAGTTCCTGCAGCCATACTGGTGCCAAACGTCGTGTCCTGCACTCCTTTGGACCCCACCAGAAAGGCCGAGAGGGGGGTTTTGACGACTGGGCAACTCTCAACCTCCATAAATTTGCCCAGGCATGCGCCATGGAGAGGTCACTCCATAGTTGCCTCACAGCGACTAAAACAACACGGAAGGCAGCAGTTACGGGTTATAAGTCCAGATAAATTGGCGTAGAAACTGGGCGCCACGGGTTGCCTTTGTCAATGGGAGAGGTCATTGCACCTCACTGGACAGCTATCGCCCGCCTCAAACCGGGCAGCCCCCGGTCAATAAGGTTCTGTCCCGCCACAGTCTGCCTGCTTCAATGGGTGCTTGGAGCTCAGGGTCATTGCCCGAAAGGTGGACTGATACACCGCACCAAACAACATGAAAAAAGGAAAGAAGGTACCAGCCCTTCGCTTTGCAAGCTGGAACGTCAGAACTATGTGTCCTGGCCTGTCGGAAGACCTTACACAAATCAACGATTCTCGGAAGACCGCCATCATTAACAACGAGCTCAGTAGATTCAATGTGGACATTGCAGCACTTCAGGAGACTCGCCTCCCCGTGAGTGGCTCTCTAGCAGAGCAAGACTACACCTTCTTCTGGCAGGGCAGGGATCCTGAAGAACCAAGACAGCATGGAGTGGGCTTCGCCATCAGAAACTCCTTGCTCAGCATGATAGAGCCTCCCTCAAATGGCTCGGAACGCATACTGTCCATCCGACTGCTCACCACCTCTGGTCCAGTACACCTACTCAGCATCTATGCTCCAACACTCTGCTCCGCACCTGAAGCTAAAGACCAGTTCTATGAACAACTCCATAACATCATTAGCAGCATCCCCAACACCGAACACCTATTCCTGCTGGGGGACTTTAATGCCAGGGTTGGGGCCGACCATGACTCATGGCCCTCCTGCCTTGGGCGCTATGGCGTTGGAAGGATGAATGAGAACGGGCAGAGACTGCTTGAGTTGTGTACCTATCATAACCTCTGCATCACCAACTCGTTCTTTCACACTAAACCCTGTCACCAGGTTTCATGGAGGCACCCAAGATCACGTCGTTGGCACCAGCTAGACCTCATTGTCACAAGGCGAGCCGCCTTAAACAGTGTTCAAATCACACGCAGCTTCCACAGTGCGGACTGCGACACCGACCACTCCCTGGTGTGCAGCAAGGTTAGACTCAGACCAAAGAAGTTGCATCATTCCAAGCAGAAGGGCCACCCGCGCATCAACACGAGCAGAATTTCTCACCCACAGCTGTTACAAAAATTTCTAAATTCACTTGTAACAGCCCTTCAAAACACTCCCACAGGGGATGCTGAGACCAAGTGGGCCCACATCAGAGACGCCATCTATGAGTCAGCTTTGACCACCTACGGCAAAAGTGCGAAGAGAAATGCAGACTGGTTTCAATCTCATAATGAAGAGCTGGAACCTGTCATAGCCGCTAAGCGCATTGCACTTTTGAACTACAAGAAAGCCCCCAGCGATTTAACATCCGCAGCACTTAAAGCAGCCAGAAGTACTGCACAAAGAACAGCTAGGCGTTGCGCAAACGACTACTGGCAACACCTATGCAGTCATATTCAGCTGGCCTCAGACACTGGAAACATCAGAGGAATGTATGATGGCATGAAGAGAGCTCTTGGGCCAACCATCAAGAAGATCACCCCCCTCAAATCTAAATCGGGGGACATAATCACTGACCAACGCAAACAGATGGACCGCTGGGTTGAGCACTACCTAGAACTGTACTCCAGGGAGAATGCTGTCACTGAGACTGCCCTCAATGCAGCCCAGCCTCTACCAGTCATGGATGAGCTGGACATACAGCCAACCAAATCGGAACTCAGTGATGCCATTGATTCCCTAGCCAGCGGAAAAGCCCCTGGGAAGGACAGCATTACCCCTGAAATAATCAAGAGTGCCAAGCCTGCTATACTCTCAGCACTACATGAACTGCTATGCCTGTGCTGGGACAAGGGAGCAGTACCCCAGGACATGCGCGATGCCAACATCATCACCCTCTATAAAAACAAAGGTGACCGCGGTGACTGCAACAACTACCGTGGAATCTCCCTGCTCAGCATAGTGGGGAAAGTCTTTGCTCGAGTCGCTCTGAACAGGCTCCAGAAGCTGGCCGAGCGCGTCTACCCTGAGGCACAGTGTGGCTTTCGTGCAGAGAGATCGACTATTGACATGCTGTTCTCCCTTCGTCAGATACAGGAGAAATGCCGTGAACAACAGATGCCCCTCTACATTGCTTTCATTGATCTCACCAAAGCCTTTGACCTCGTCAGCAGACGTGGTCTCTTCAGACTACTAGAAAAGATCGGATGTCCACCAAAGCTACTAAGTATCATCACCTCATTCCATGACAATATGAAAGGCACAATTCAACATGGTGGCTCCTCATCAGAGCCCTTTCCTATCCTGAGTGGTGTGAAACAGGGCTGTGTTCTCGCACCCACACTTTTTGGGATTTTCTTCTCCCTGCTGCTTTCACATGCGTTCAAATCCTCTGAAGAAGGAATTTTCCTCCACACAAGATCAGGGGGCAGGTTGTTCAACCTTGCCCGTCTAAGAGCGAAGTCCAAAGTACGGAAAGTCCTCATCAGAGAACTCCTCTTTGCTGACGATGCTGCTTTAACATCTCACACTGAAGAATGCCTGCAGAGTCTCATCGACAGGTTTGCGTCTGCCTGCAATGAATTTGGCCTAACCATCAGCCTCAAGAAAACGAACATCATGGGGCAGGATGTCAGAAATGCTCCATCCATCAATATTGGCGACCACGCTCTGGAAGTGGTTCAAGAGTTCACCTACCTAGGCTCAACTATCACCAGTAACCTGTCTCTAGATGCAGAAATCAACAAGCGCATGGGTAAGGCTTCCACTGCTATGTCCAGACTGGCCAAGAGAGTGTGGGAAAATGGCGCACTGACACGGAACACAAAAGTCCGAGTGTATCAGGCCTGTGTCCTCAGTACCTTGCTCTACGGCAGCGAGGCCTGGACAACGTATGCCAGCCAAGAGCGACGTCTCAATTCATTCCATCTTCGCTGCCTTCGGAGAATACTTGGCATCAGGTGGCAGGACTATATCTCCAACACAGAAGTCCTTGAAGCGGCCAACACCCCCAGCTTATACACACTACTGAGTCAGCGGCGCTTGAGATGGCTTGGCCATGTGAGCCGCATGGAAGATGGCAGGATCCCCAAAGACACATTGTACAGCGAGCTCGCCACTGGTATCAGACCCACCGGCCGTCCATGTCTCCGTTATAAAGACGTCTGCAAACGTGACATGAAATCGTGTGACATTGATCACAAGTCGTGGGAGTCAGTTGCCAGCATTCGCCAGAGCTGGCGGGCAGCCATAAAGACAGGGCTAAATTGTGGCGAGTCGAAGAGACTTAGTAGTTGGCAGGAAAAAAGACAGAGGCGCAAGGGGAGAGCCAACTGTGCAACAGCCCCAACAAACAAATTTCTCTGCAGCACCTGTGGAAGAGCCTGTCACTCCAGAATTGGCCTTTATAGCCACTCCAGGCGCTGCTTCACAAACCACTGACCACCTCCAGGCGCGTATCCATTGTCTCTCGAGATAAGGAGGCCCAAAAGAAGAAAGAAAAAAGAAAGAAGAATTAGCCCTTACTGTATCTCCACTCTGTATCCCATCCCCCTGCCAAATTAGTTTAATGATGAGCTGAGGCAGGGGCAGAGTTGGACAATGTTACAGAGGCAGAAACAGGCAGTCTTAGAGATGGCATGGATATGTGATTGGAAGGTCATCTCGGGTCAAGTAGGACATCAAGGTTACTCCAGTGTGTACACTTGCATTGATGACTAAGCAAGCATGATATTGAGTTTGGGATAATAAGCCTAAAACCTTTCTATATTTTGCTTTAGCTGTTCTGAGCCAACACAAGATCTTGGTGACACAGTGGCGCAGTGGTTAGCACCAGCGACCCGGGTTCAATTCTGGGTACTGCCTGTGTGGAGTTTGCAAGTTCTCCTTGTGTCTGCATGGGTTTTCGCCGGATACTCCTGTTTCCTCCCACCACCAAAGACTTGCAGGTTGATAGATAAATTGGCCATTATAAATTGCCCCTAGTATAGGTAGGTGGTAGGGGAATATAGGGACAGGTGGGGATGTGATAGGAATATGGGATTAGTGTCGGATTAGTATAAATGGGTGGTTGATGGTTGGCACAGACTCGAAGGGCCTGTTTCAGTGCTGTATCTCTAAATAAAATAAAAATAAATAAATAAACAACACTAGACCTTGTTGTTAGGCTTCAACTGTGGCTCAGTGGTAGCACTCTCACCTCAGAGTCATTAGTCCCACTCCAGGAAATGAGCACATAATCTAGACTGACACTGGCGACCAGTACTGAGGGAGTGCTGTACTGTCAGAGGTGCCATCTTTTAGATGAGTTGTTAAACTGAGGCCTTGTCTGCTCCTTAGGTGGAGGTAAATGATCCCACGGCCAGGGGAGGGGAATTCTCCCTGGTTACTAAGTAGGGCGGTCCACAGATCCCACTGATCCTTTGAGTCATTGACTTAATGAGGGTGTCTGCTATCTAGTTTTGTTAGGAGTCTTCACAATGACACCTGGTTGTCTGTCTCAACCCTGCCTTAGCTTATCTGCTGCTGAAATCCTCATACATGCTGTTTTCACCTCCAGACATGACGATTCTAATGATTTCCTGGCTGGCCTCTTGTCTTCCATCCTACATAAACTTGAGTTCTTCCAAAATACAATTAAATTCTCCCAAGTCCTGCTCTCTATTGGCTCAAATTAAAAATTCTCATATTTAAAACAGGATCCTCTGAAATTTATAATTAATAATGGATAATAAGGAGATGGCAGATGAATTGAACAGATATTTTGCATCGGTCTTCACTACTGAGGATACAAGTAACATTCCAGTATTAGCTGTAAGTCAGGAAATGGAAGGGAGGGAGGAACTCAAGAAAATTACAATCACCAGGGAAGTGGTACTGAACAATTGTTGGAATTGTGGGCTGACAAGTTCCCGGGTCCTGATGGACATCATCCTAGGGTGTTAAAAGAAGTGGCTAGTGAGATAATTGATGCGATTGTTTTAATTTTCCAAAATTCCCTAGATACAGGGAAGGTTCCGTTAGATTGGAAAATAGCGAATGTAACTCTTTTATTCAAAAAGGGAGGGAGACAGAAAGCAGGAAACTACAGGCCAGTTAGCTTAACATCTGTCTTAGGGAAAATGTTAGAAGCTATTGTTCAAGATGTTATAGCAGGGCATTTAGAAAAATTCAAGGTAATCAGGCAGAGTCAACATGGTTTTGTGAAAGGGAAATCATGTTTAACCAATTTATTGGAGGGAGTTACATGTGCTGTGGATAAAGGGGAACTGGTGGATGTATTATACTTAGATTTCCAGAAGGCATTTGATAAGGTGCCACATCAAAGGTAATTGCAGAAAATAAAAGCTCATGGTGTAGGGGTAACATATTGGCATTGATAGAAGATTATCTAGCTAACAGGAAACAGAGGGTAGGCATAAATGGGTCATTTTCTGGTTGGCAAGATGTAAAGAGCGGTGTGTCATAGGGATCAGTGCTGGGCCCTCAACTTTTTACCATTTATATAAATGAATTAGATGAAGGGATCGAAGGTATGGTTGCTAAATTTGCTGATGACACAAAGATAGGTCGGAAAGTAACTTGTGAAGAGGACATAAGAGGGCTACAAAGGGATATAGATAGATTAAATGAGTGTGCAAAGATCTGGCAAATGGAGTATAACATGGGAAAGTGTGAAATTGTCCACTTTGGCAGGAAGAATAAAAAAGAAGTATATTATCTAAATGGTGAGAGATTGTAGAGCTCTGAGATGTAGAGGGATCTGGGTGTCTTAGTGCATGAATCGCAAAAGGTTAGTATGCAGGTACAGCACGTAATTAGGAAAGCTAATAGAATGTTATCGTTTATCGTGAGAGGAATTGAATATAAAAGTATGCTTCAGCTTTACAGGGCATTGGTGAGACCACATCTGTACAGTATGGGTCTCTTTATTTAAGGAAGGATGTAAATGCGTTGGAGGCAGTACAGAGAAGGTTTACTAGACAAATACCTAGAATAGGCAGGCTGTCTTATGAGGAAAGATTGGATAGGCTAGGCTTGTATCCGTTGGAATTTAGAATAAGAGGTGACTTGATTGAAACATATAAGATCCTGAGGGGTCTTGACAAAGTGGATGTGGAAAGGATGTTTCCCCTTGTGGGAGAATCTAGAATTAGGAGTCACTGTTTAAAAATAGGAGTTCGCCCATTTAAGACAGAGATGAAGAAAAATTTTTTCTCTCAGAGTGTCGTGAGTCTTTGGAATTCTCTTCCTCAAAAGGTAGTGGAAGCAGAGTCTTTGAATATTTTTAAGACAGAGGTAGATAGATTCTTGATAAGCAAGGGGATGAAAGGTTATGGGGTTTATGTAGAAATGTGGGGTATAGTTTAGTTTAGTTTAGAGATACAGCACTGAAACAAGCCCTTCGGCCCACCGAGTCTGTGCCGACCATCAACCACCCATTTATACTAATGCTACACTAATCCCATATTCCTACCACGTCCCCACCTGTCCCTATATTTCCCGACCACCTACCTACACTAGGGGCAATTGCTAATGGCCAATTTACCTATCAACCTGCAAGTCTTTGGCATGTGGGAGGAAACCGGAGCACCCGGAGGAAACCCACGCAAACACAGGGAGAACTTGCAAACTCCACACAGGTATTACCCAGAATTGAACCCAGGTCACTGGAGCTGTGAGGCTGCGGTGCTAACCACTGCGCCACTGTGTGGGGTAATCAGTTCAGCCATGAACTCCACCTTCTGTGGAGACTGTGGAGTTGGCAGGAGAAAGAGAAAATAGCATAATATTGTGGTGTCACTAAATACTGGATAAACCAAAGGAAAGGTTCTACATGTGCAAAAACAGAAGATGGATCTTCTCCCCCCGTTCAAAAGATCTGATCTGCTGGGGGATAAAGCAGTCTGATTAAGCAAAGGATTGATGGACCCTGGGGGTAGTTGCTAATTCATAGGAACGAATTGTATCGGGAAATGGTGCTGTAAACAGGAAGTACTCTGTGATTAACAGTGCGCCTTGAATGCACAGTTCCTGTCATTACCTACATACCCTTAATCAGAAAAGATTGTTTAAATCTGCATGAGCCATTGGTTACTGTGGTACTTTACCAGATGTAGAAGGAGGCCACTGTTTGAGATTTATTACAGCTACTTTCAGACAAAGCCACATGTTATTACCACCATCTATCTGCTCACATGCTTACTCATCAAGGCACTGCATGGGAAAGGCTCTCACACACATGCAACCCATACTCCCACCCCCGCCACAATGCCAGCCCTCATAGTACTTTCAAAATGATTTATAGCATAGGTCAGGTTGACTAAAGAACTCAGTGTTAGGGTGTTGGGATTTCTCCGAAAGCATTTTCCCACAGCATAAATTATAAACAGCATACGTTTTCAATTGAGATTGATAATGGATCCCTTATTCAGGTTGGAATGCTCCAAGGCTTTTTTTCCCTGGATACATGACTTTTAATTCGGATGTAAAATGTGTTTCATTTCCTCCCAATTACCAACAGCATATTCCACAGATCATCTCTTGAATCCCTGACATCTTCTGGTGGGGAAGTTCGTACTGAATTGGCTAAAGGGGGGCAGTGATTAATAGAATTCTAACAATTTGTTGTTGGGTGTTAGATCCTTGTTAGATTTATCCAATTACCTGATAGATTAAGGATTCCCCTATCAGAGAACTACCCAAGTTGGGCCAATCTGAAGAAGATTGGTGCAGTGCTGATTGCCTGTCTGTGGTAGATAAGCAATTGCACGTATTTTCTCCACAAAGCTTCCAGGAGACAATTGAAGGAAGAACATTATTACTGCAAGACATAGCTTGTTATTGCATGGCAATTATCTGTCTCCCTATTATCCAGTCCTTCGTGAATTTATTCTGTTGATGCTTGTGTGCTCATTCTCCCTCTGAACATTCTCGTTCTATCATAAATGCACATTCTGACCTACACTTCCTCCTCTCAAGACTTCACCAAGTTGAAATCAAGATTTGTATCACTGCACTGCACTGCACTACGCTATGTCGTGTTAGAGAAACTCCAAAGCCTGTTTGTGAAGAAGACACAGAGACTAGGATGCTTTGGTAGGGATTGTTTATTGCTTACAACAGAAATTAATTCTGCTCTCCAAACAACACCCACAGCCATTGCTGGCTGGCTTTTCTTTATACATACACATTTGAATACAATTAACTAATTAACACAAAACACCTGTTCAACCTATTATATTGAACTACCAGGTATTAATAATCTATTAACAGAACTTAAGGATGTTATCATTACTCATGCATTCACAGGATCACAAAACTGTGCTGTACCTTAATTACACAAGCCTTCAAGTCTTTTCAACCTCAAGCTTGGAAAAACAACCACGAGGTCCTGAATTAGCTTGTCATCTCTCTTATACTCTGCATGGCTCTGATGTCCTGCTCCATCAGTCAGTAATGTCCTGCTCCATGTGTCATTGATGTCCTGCTCCATGTGTCAGTGATGTCCTGCTCCATGTTTCAGTGATGTCCTGCCCCATGTGTCATTGATGTCCTGCTCCATGTGTCAGTGATGTCCTGCTCCATGTGTCAGTGATGTCCTGCTCCATGTTTCAGCGATGTCCTGCTCCATGTGTCAGTAATGTCCTGCTCCATGTGTTATTGATGTCTTGCTCCGTGTGTCAGTGATGTCCTGCTCCATGTGCCAGTAATGTTCTGCTCCATGTGTTATTGATGTCCTGCCCCAGGTGTCATTGATGTCTTGCTCCGTGTGTCAGTTATGTCCTGCCCCATGTGTCATTGATGTCTTGCTCCGTGTGTCATTGATGTCCTGCTCCATGTGTCAGTGAGGTCCTGCTCCATGTCTCATTGATGTTCTGCTCCATGTGTCATTGATGTCCTGCTCAATGTGTCAGTGATGTCCTGCTCCATATGTCAGTGATGTGCGGCTCCATGAGTCAATAAAGTCCTGCTCCATGTGTCATTGATGTTCTGCTCCATGTGTCAGTGATGTCCTGCTCCATGTGTCATTGATGTTCTGCTCCATGTGTCAATTCATTCCTGCTCCATGTGTCAGTGATGTCCTGCTCCGTGTATTAGTGATGTCCTGCTAGATGTGTAATTGATGTCCCGCACCATGTGTCACTGATGTCCTGATCCATATGTCTGTCATGTCCTGCTCCATGTGTCATTGATCTCCTGCTCCATGTGTCACTGATGTCCTGCTCCATGTGTCATTGCTGTCCTGCTCCATATGTCAGTGGTGTCCTGCTCCATATGTCAGTGAAGTCCTGCTCCATGGGTCATTGATGTCCTGCTCCATATGTCAGTGATGTCCTACTCCATGTGTCAGTGTTGTGCTGCTCCGTGTGTCATTGATGTCCTGCTCAATATGTCATTGATGTCCTGCTCCATGTGTCATTGATGTCCTGCTCCATATGTCATTGATGTCCTGCTCCACATGTCAGTGCTGTCCTGCTCCATGTGTCATTGATGTCCTGCTCCATATGTCAGTGAAGTCCTGCTCCATGTGTCAGTGGTGTCCTGCTCCATGTGTCATTGATGTCCTGCTCCATGTGTCAGTGATGTCCTGCTCCATATGTCATTGATGTCCTGCTCCATGTGTTAGTGATGTCCTGCTCCATGTGTCCTTGTTGTCCTGCTCCATATGTCAGTGATGTCCTGCTCCATGTGTCAGTGTTGTCCTGCTCCGTGTGTCATTGATGTCCTGCTCAATATGTCATTGATGTCCTGCTCCATGTGTCATTGATGTCCTGCTCCATATGTCAGCGATGTCCTGCTCCATGTGTCATTGATGTCCTGCTCCATGTGTCAGTGATGTCCTGCTCCATATGTCATTGATGTCCTGCTTGATGTGTTAGTGATGTCCTGCTCCATGTGTCTTTGATGTCCTGCTCCATATGTCAGTGATGTCCTGCTCCATGTGTCAGTGATGTCCTGCTCCATGTGTAAGTAATGTCCTGCTCCATGTGTCAGTGATGTCCTGCTCCATATGTCAGTGATGTTCTGCTCCATGTGTCAGTGATGTCCTGCTCCATATGTCAGTAATGTCCTGCTCCATGTGTCAGTGATGTTCTGTTCCATGTGTCAGTGATGTTCTGCTCCATATGTCATTGCTGTCCTGCTCCTTGTTTCAGTGATGTCCTGCTCCATGTGTCATTGATGTTCTGCTCCTTGTGTCAGTGATGTTCTGCTCCATGTGTCAGTGATGCCCTGCTCCATATGTCAGTAATGTCCTGCTCCATGTGTCAGTGATGTTCTGCTACCTGTGTCAGTGATGTTCTGCTCCATGTGTCATTGATGTCCTGCTCCTTGTATCAGTGATGTCCTGCTCCATGTGTCATTGAGGTTCTACTCCATGTGTCAGTGATGTTCTGCTCCCTGTGTCAGTGATGTTCTGCTACCTGTGTCAGTGATGTTCTGCTCCATGTGTCAGTGATGTTATGCTCCATGTTTCAGTGATGTAATGCTCCATATGTCAGTGATATCCTGCTCCATGGGTCATTGATGTCCTGCTCCATATGTCAGTGATGTCCTGCTCCATGTGTCATTGATGTCCTGCTCCATATGTCAGTGATGTCCTGCTCCATGTGTCAGTGGTGTCCTGCTCCATATGTCATTGATGTCCGGCTCCATATGTCAGTGATGTCCTGCTCCATGTGTCAGTGTTGTCCTGCTCCGTGTGTCATTGATGTCCTGCTCCATATGTCATTGATGTCCTGCTCCATATGTCATTGATGTCCTGCTCCATATGTCAGTGCTGTCCTGCTCCATGTGTCATTGATGTCCTGCTCCATATGTCAGTGATGTCCTGCTCCATGTATTAGTGATGTCCTGCTAGATGTGTAATTGATGTCCCGCACCATGTGTCACTGATGTCCTGCTCCATATGTCTGTGATGTCCCGCTCCATGTGTCATTGATCTCCTGCTCCATGTGTCACTGATGTCCTGCTCCATATGTCAGCGATGTCCTGCTCCATGTGTCATTGCTGTCCTGCTCCATATGTCAGTGGTGTCCTGCTCCATATGTCAGTGATGTCCTGCTCCATGGGTCATTGATGTCCTGCTCTCTATGTCAGTGATGTCCTGCTCCATGTGTCATTGATGTCCTGCTCCATATGTCAGTGATGTCCTGCTCCATCTGTCAGTGGTGTCCTGCTCCATGTGTCATTGATGTCCTGCTCCATATGTCAGTGATGTCCTGCTCCATGTGTCAGTGTTGTCCTGCTCCGTGTGTCATTGATGTCCTGCTCAATATGTCATTGATGTCCTGCTCCATGTGTCATTGATGTCCTGCTCCATATGTCATTGATGTCCTACTCCATATGTCAGTGCTGTCCTGCTCCATGTGTCATTGATGTCCTGCTCCATATGTCAGTGATGTCCTGCTCCATGTGTCACTGATGTCCTGCTCCATATGTCAGTGATGTCCTGCTCCATGTGTCATTGCTGTCCTGCTCCATATGTCAGTTGTGTCCAGCTCCATATGTCAGTGATGTCCTGCTCCATGGGTCATTGATGTCCTGCTCTCTATGTCAGTGATGTCCTGCTCCATGTGTCATTGATGTCCTGCTCCATGTCTCAGTGATGTCCTGCTCCATATGTCAGTGATGTCCTGCTCCATGTGTCAGTGATGTCCTGCTCCATGTGTCATTGATGTCCTGCTCCATATGTCAGTGATGTCCTGCTCCATGTGTCACTGATGTCCTGCTCCATATGTCAGTGATGTCCTGCTCCATGTGTCATTGCTGTCCTGCTCCATATGTCAGTTGTGTCCAGCTCCATATGTCAGTGATGTCCTGCTCCATGGGTCATTGATGTCCTGCTCTCTATGTCAGTGATGTCCTGCTCCATGTGTCATTGATGTCCTGCTCCATGTCTCAGTGATGTCCTGCTCCATATGTCAGTGATGTCCTGCTCCATGTGTCAGTGATGTCCTGCTCCACATGTCAGTGATGTTCTGCTCCAAGTGTCAGTGATGTTCTGCTCCCTGTGTCAGTGATGTTCTGCTCCATGTGTCATTGATGTCCTGCTCCATGTGTCAGTGATGTTCTGCTCCCTGTGTCAGTGATGTTCTGCTCCCTGTGTCAGTGATGTTCTGCTCCCTGTGTCAGTGATGTTCTGCTCCATGTGTCAGTGATGTTCTGCTCCCTGTGTCAGTGATGTTCTGCTCCCTGTATCAGTGATGTTCTGCTCCATATGTCACTGATGTCCTGCTCCATGTGTCAGTGATGTCCTGCTAGATGTGTAATTGATGTCCTGCTCCATGTGTCACTGAAGTCCTGCTCCATATGTCAGTGATGTCCTGCTCCATGTGTCACTGAAGTCCTGCTCCATATGTGAGTTATGTCCTGCTCCATGTGTCAATGATGTCCTGCTCCATGTGTCATTGTTGTCCTGCTCCATATGTCAGTCATGTCCTGCTCCATGTGTCATTGATGTCCTGCTAGATGTGTCACTGATGTCCTGCTCCATATGTCAGTGATGTCCTGCTCCATATGTCAGTGATGTCCTGCTCCATGTGTCAGTGCTGTCCTGCTCCATGTGACATTGCTGTCCTGTTCCATATATCAGTAATGTCCTGCTCCATGTGTCATTGTTGTCCTGCTCCATATGTCATTGATGTCCTGCTCCATGTGTCAGTGATGTCCTGCTCCATGTGTCATTGATGTCCTGCTCCATGTGTCAGTGATGTCCAGCTCCATGTGTCATTGATGTCCTGCTCCATGTGTCATTGTTGTCCTGCTCCATGTGTCATTGATGTCCTGCTCCATATGTCAGTGATGTCCTGCTCCATGTGTCAATGATGTCCTGCTCCATGTGTCATTGTCGTCCTGCTCCATATGTCAGAGATGTCCTGCTCCATGTCTCAGTGGTGCCCTGCTCCATGTGTCATTGATGTCCTGCTCCATGTGTCATTGATGTCCTGCTCCATATGTCAGCGATGTCCTGCTCCATGTGTCATTGATGTCCTGCTCCATGTGTCAGTGATGTCCTGCTCCATATGTCATTGATGTCCTGCTTGATGTGTTAGTGATGTCCTGCTCCATGTGTCTTTGATGTCCTGCTCCATATGTCAGTGATGTCCTGCTCCATGTGTCAGTGATGTCCTGCTCCATGTGTAAGTAATGTCCTGCTCCATGTGTCAGTGATGTCCTGCTCCATATGTCAGTGATGTTCTGCTCCATGTGTCAGTGATGTCCTGCTCCATATGTCAGTAATGTCCTGCTCCATGTGTCAGTGATGTTCTGTTCCATGTGTCAGTGATGTTCTGCTCCATATGTCATTGCTGTCCTGCTCCTTGTTTCAGTGATGTCCTGCTCCATGTGTCATTGATGTTCTGCTCCTTGTGTCAGTGATGTTCTGCTCCATGTGTCAGTGATGCCCTGCTCCATATGTCAGTAATGTCCTGCTCCATGTGTCAGTGATGTTCTGCTACCTGTGTCAGTGATGTTCTGCTCCATGTGTCATTGATGTCCTGCTCCTTGTATCAGTGATGTCCTGCTCCATGTGTCATTGAGGTTCTACTCCATGTGTCAGTGATGTTCTGCTCCCTGTGTCAGTGATGTTCTGCTACCTGTGTCAGTGATGTTCTGCTCCATGTGTCAGTGATGTTATGCTCCATGTTTCAGTGATGTAATGCTCCATATGTCAGTGATATCCTGCTCCATGGGTCATTGATGTCCTGCTCCATATGTCAGTGATGTCCTGCTCCATGTGTCATTGATGTCCTGCTCCATATGTCAGTGATGTCCTGCTCCATGTGTCAGTGGTGTCCTGCTCCATATGTCATTGATGTCCGGCTCCATATGTCAGTGATGTCCTGCTCCATGTGTCAGTGTTGTCCTGCTCCGTGTGTCATTGATGTCCTGCTCAATATGTCATTGATGTCCTGCTCCATATGTCATTGATGTCCTGCTCCATATGTCATTGATGTCCTGCTCCATATGTCAGTGCTGTCCTGCTCCATGTGTCATTGATGTCCTGCTCCATATGTCAGTGATGTCCTGCTCCATGTATTAGTGATGTCCTGCTAGATGTGTAATTGATGTCCCGCACCATGTGTCACTGATGTCCTGCTCCATATGTCTGTGATGTCCCGCTCCATGTGTCATTGATCTCCTGCTCCATATGTCAGTGGTGTCCTGCTCCATATGTCAGTGATGTCCTGCTCCATGGGTCATTGATGTCCTGCTCTCTATGTCAGTGATGTCCTGCTCCATGTGTCATTGATGTCCTGCTCCATATGTCAGTGATGTCCTGCTCCATCTGTCAGTGGTGTCCTGCTCCATGTGTCATTGATGTCCTGCTCCATATGTCAGTGATGTCCTGCTCCATGTGTCAGTGTTGTCCTGCTCCGTGTGTCATTGATGTCCTGCTCAATATGTCATTGATGTCCTGCTCCATGTGTCATTGATGTCCTGCTCCATATGTCATTGATGTCCTACTCCATATGTCAGTGCTGTCCTGCTCCATGTGTCATTGATGTCCTGCTCCATATGTCAGTGATGTCCTGCTCCATGTGTCACTGATGTCCTGCTCCATATGTCAGTGATGTCCTGCTCCATGTGTCATTGCTGTCCTGCTCCATATGTCAGTTGTGTCCAGCTCCATATGTCAGTGATGTCCTGCTCCATGGGTCATTGATGTCCTGCTCTCTATGTCAGTGATGTCCTGCTCCATGTGTCATTGATGTCCTGCTCCATGTGTCAGTGATGTCCTGCTCCATGTGTTAGTGATGTCCTGCTCCATGTCTCAGTGATGTCCTGCTCCATATGTCAGTGATGTCCTGCTCCATGTGTCAGTGATGTCCTGCTCCATGTGTCAGTAATGTCCTGCTCCATGTGTCAGTGATGTCCTGCTCCACATGTCAGTGATGTTCTGCTCCAAGTGTCAGTGATGTTCTGCTCCCTGTGTCAGTGATGTTCTGCTCCATGTGTCATTGATGTCCTGCTCCATGTGTCAGTGATGTTCTGCTCCCTGTGTCAGTGATGTTCTGCTCCCTGTGTCAGTGATGTTCTGCTCCATGTGTCAGTGATGTTCTGCTCCATGTTTCAGTGATGTTCTGCTCCCTGTGTCAGTGATGTTCTGCTCCCTGTATCAGTGATGTTCTGCTCCATATGTCACTGATGTCCTGCTCCATGTGTCAGTGATGTCCTGCTAGATGTGTAATTGATGTCCTGCTCCATGTGTCACTGAAGTCCTGCTCCATATGTCAGTGATGTCCTACTCCATGTGTCACTGAAGTCCTGCTCCATATGTCAGTGATGTCCTGCTCCATGTGTCAATGATGTCCTGCTCCATGTGTCATTGTTGTCCTGCTCCATATGTCAGTCATGTCCTGCTCCATGTGTCATTGATGTCCTGCTAGATGTGTCACTGATGTCCTGCTCCATATGTCAGTGATGTCCTGCTCCATGTGTCAGTGCTGTCCTGCTCCATGTGACATTGCTGTCCTGTTCCATATATCAGTAATGTCCTGCTCCATGTGTCATTGTTGTCCTGCTCCATATGTCATTGATGTCCTGCTCCATGTGTCAGTGATGTCCTGCTCCATGTGTCATTGATGTCCTGCTCCATGTGTCAGTGATGTCCAGCTCCATGTGTCATTGATGTCCTGCTCCATGTGTCATTGTTGTCCTGCTCCATGTGTCATTGATGTCCTGCTCCATATGTCAGTGATGTCCTGCTCCATGTGTCAATGATGTCCTGCTCCATGTGTCATTGTCGTCCTGCTCCATATGTCAGAGATGTCCTGCTCCATGTCTCAGTGGTGTCCTGCTCCATGTGTCATTGCTGTCCTGCTCCATGTGTCATTGCTGTCCTGCTCCATATGTCAGAGATGTCCTGCTCCATGTGTCATTGCTGTCCTGCTCCATATGTCAGTAATGTCCTGCTTCTTGTGTCATTGCTGTCCTGCTCCATATGTCAGTGATGTCCTGCACCATGTGTCATTGATGTCCTGCTCCATATGTCAGTGTTGTCCTGCTCCATGTGTCAGTGATGTCCTGCTCCATGTGTCATTGTTGTCCTGCTCCATGTGTCAGTGATGTCCTGCTCCATGTGTCAGTGATGTCCTGCTCCCTGTGTCAGCAATGTCCTGCTCCATGTGTCATTGCTGTCGTGCTCCATGTGTCATTGCTGTCCTGCTCCATATGTCCGTTATGTCCTGCTCCATGTGTCATTGCTGTCCTGCTCCATATGTCAGTGATGTTCTGCTCCCTGTGTCAGTGATGTTCTGCTCCCTGTGTCAGTGATGTTCTGCTCCATGTGTCAGTGATGTTCTGCTCCATGTTTCAGTCATGTTCTGCTCCCTGTGTCAGTGATGTTCTGCTCCCTGTATCAGTGATGTTCTGCTCCATATGTCACTGATGTCCTGCTCCATGTGTCAGTGATGTCCTGCTAGATGTGTAATTGATGTCCTGCACCATGTGTCACTGATGTCCTGCTCCATATGTCAGTGATGTCCTCCTCCATGTGTCATTGATGTCCTGCTCCATGTGTCACTGAAGTCCTGCTCCATATGTCAGTGATGTCCTGCTCCATGTGTCACTGATGTCCTGCTCCATATGTCAGTGATGTCTTGCTCCATGTGTCAATGATGTCCTGCTCCATGTGTCATTGTTGTCCTGCTCCATATGTCAGTCATGTCCTGCTCCATGTGTCATTGATGTCCTGCTAGATGTGTCACTGATGTCCTGCTCCATATGTCAGTGATGTCCTGCTCCATGTGTCAGTGCTGTCCTGCTCCATGTGACATTGCTGTCCTGTTCCATATATCAGTAATGTCCTGCTCCATGTGTCATTGTTGTCCTGCTCCATATGTCATTGATGTCCTGCTCCATGTGTCAGTGATGTCCTGCTCCATGTGTCATTGATGTCCTGCTCCATGTGTCAGTGATGTCCTGCTCCATGTGTCATTGATGTCCTGCTCCATGTGTCAGTGATGTCCAGCTCCATGTGTCATTGATGTCCTGCTCCATGTGTCATTGTTGTCCTGCTCCATGTGTCATTGATGTCCTGCTCCATGTGTCAGTGATGTCCTGCTCCATATGTCATTGATGTCCTGCTTGATGTGTTAGTGATGTCCTGCTCCATGTGTCTTTGATGTCCTGCTCCATATGTCAGTGATGTCCTGCTCCATGTGTCAGTGATGTCCTGCTCCATGTGTAAGTAATGTCCTGCTCCATGTGTCAGTGATGTCCTGCTCCATATGTCAGTGATGTTCTGCTCCATGTGTCAGTGATGTCCTGCTCCATATGTCAGTAATGTCCTGCTCCATGTGTCAGTGATGTTCTGTTCCATGTGTCAGTGATGTTCTGCTCCATATGTCATTGCTGTCCTGCTCCTTGTTTCAGTGATGTCCTGCTCCATGTGTCATTGATGTTCTGCTCCTTGTGTCAGTGATGTTCTGCTCCATGTGTCAGTGATGCCCTGCTCCATATGTCAGTAATGTCCTGCTCCATGTGTCGGTGATGTTCTGCTACCTGTGTCAGTGATGTTCTGCTCCATGTGTCATTGATGTCCTGCTCCTTGTATCAGTGATGTCCTGCTCCATGTGTCATTGAGGTTCTACTCCATGTGTCAGTGATGTTCTGCTCCCTGTGTCAGTGATGTTCTGCTACCTGTGTCAGTGATGTTCTGCTCCATGTGTCAGTGATGTTATGCTCCATATTTCAGTGATGTAATGCTCCATATGTCAGTGATATCCTGCTCCATGGGTCATTGATGTCCTGCTCCATATGTCAGTGATGTCCTGCTCCAAGTGTCATTGATGTCCTGCTCCATATGTCAGTGATGTCCTGCTCCATGTGTCAGTGGTGTCCTGCTCCATATGTCATTGATGTCCGGCTCCATATGTCAGTGATGTCCAGCTCCATGTGTCAGTGTTGTCCTGCTCCGTGTGTCATTGATGTCCTGCTCAATATGTCATTGATGTCCTGCTCCATATGTCAGTGCTGTCCTGCTCCATGTGTCATTGATGTCCTGCTCCATATGTCAGTGATGTCCTGCTCCATGTATTAGTGATGTCCTGCTAGATGTGTAATTGATGTCCCGCACCATGTGTCACTGATGTCCTGCTCCATATGTCTGTGATGTCCCGCTCCATGTGTCAGTGATCTCCTGCTCCATGTGTCACTGATGTCCTGCTCCATATGTCAGCGATGTCCTGCTCCATGTGTCATTGCTGTCCTGCTCCATATGTCAGTGATGTCCTGCTCCATGTGTCAGTGTTGTCCTGCTCCGTGTGTCATTGATGTCCTGCTCAATATGTCATTGATGTCCTGCTCCATGTGTCATTGATGTCCTGCTCCATATGTCATTGATGTCCTACTCCATATGTCAGTGCTGTCCTGCTCCATGTGTCATTGAGGTCCTGCTCCATATGTCAGTGATGTCCTGCTCCATGTGTCACTGATGTCCTGCTCCATATGTCAGTGATGTCCTGCTCCATGTGTCATTGCTGTCCTGCTCCATATGTCAGTTGTGTCCAGCTCCATATGTCAGTGATGTCCTGCTCCATGGGTCATTGATGTCCTGCTCTCTATGTCAGTGATGTCCTGCTCCATGTGTCATTGATGTCCTGCTCCATGTGTCAGTGATGTCCTGCTCCATGTGTTAGTGATGTCCTGCTCCATGTCTCAGTGATGTCCTGCTCCATATGTCAGTGATGTCCTGCTCCATGTGTCAGTGATGTCCTGCTCCATGTGTCAGTAATGTCCTGCTCCATGTGTCAGTGATGTCCTGCTCCACATGTCAGTGATGTTCTGCTCCAAGTGTCAGTGATGTTCTGCTCCCTGTGTCAGTGATGTTCTGCTCCATGTGTCATTGATGTCCTGCTCCATGTGTCAGTGATGTTCTGCTCCCTGTGTCAGTGATGTTCTGCTACCTGTGTCAGTGATGTTCTGCTCCATGTGTCAGTGATGTTCTGCTCCATGTTTCAGTGATGTTCTGCTCCCTGTGTCAGTGATGTTCTGCTCCCTGTATCAGTGATGTTCTGCTCCATATGTCACTGATGTCCTGCTCCATGTGTCAGTGATGTCCTGCTCCATGTGTCATTGCTGTCCTGCTCCATATGTCAGTGATGTCCTGCTCCATGTGTCAGTGTTGTCCTGCTCCGTGTGTCATTGATGTCCTGCTCAATGTGTCATTGATGTCCTGCTCCATGTGTCATTGATGTCCTGCTCCATATGTCATTGATGTCCTACTCCATATGTCAGTGCTGTCCTGCTCCATGTGTCATTGAGGTCCTGCTCCATATGTCAGTGATGTCCTGCTCCATGTGTCACTGATGTCCTGCTCCATATGTCAGTGATGTCCTGCTCCATGTGTCATTGCTGTCCTGCTCCATATGTCAGTTGTGTCCAGCTCCATATGTCAGTGATGTCCTGCTCCATGGGTCATTGATGTCCTGCTCTCTATGTCAGTGATGTCCTGCTCCATGTGTCATTGATGTCCTGCTCCATGTGTCAGTGATGTCCTGCTCCATGTGTTAGTGATGTCCTGCTCCATGACTCAGTGATGTCCTGCTCCATATGTCAGTGATGTCCTGCTCCATGTGTCAGTGATGTCCTGCTCCATGTGTCAGTAATGTCCTGCTCCATGTGTCAGTGATGTCCTGCTCCACATGTCAGTGATGTTCTGCTCCAAGTGTCAGTGATGTTCTGCTCCCTGTGTCAGTGATGTTCTGCTCCATGTGTCATTGATGTCCTGCTCCATGTGTCAGTGATGTTCTGCTCCCTGTGTCAGTGATGTTCTGCTACCTGTGTCAGTGATGTTCTGCTCCATGTGTCAGTGATGTTCTGCTCCATGTTTCAGTGATGTTCTGCTCCCTGTGTCAGTGATGTTCTGCTCCCTGTATCAGTGATGTTCTGCTCCATATGTCACTGATGTCCTGCTCCATGTGTCAGTGATGTCCTGCTAGATGTGTAATTGATGTCCTGCTCCATGTGTCACTGAAGTCCTGCTCCATATGTCAGTGATGTCCTGCTCCATGTGTCACTGAAGTCCTGCTCCATATGTCAGTGATGTCCTGCTCCATGTGTCAATGATGTCCTGCTCCATGTGTCATTGTTGTCCTGCTCCATATGTCAGTCATGTCCTGCTCCATGTGTCATTGATGTCCTGCTAGATGTGTCACTGATGTCCTGCTCCATATGTCAGTGCTGTCCTGCTCCATGTGTCAGTGCTGTCCTGCTCCATGTGACATTGCTGTCCTGTTCCATATATCAGTAATGTCCTGCTCCATGTGTCATTGTTTTCCTGCTCCATATGTCATTGATGTCCTGCTCCATGTGTCAGTGATGTCCTGCTCCATGTGTCATTGATGTCCTGCTCCATGTGTCAGTGATGTCCAGCTCCATGTGTCATTGATGTCCTGCTCCATGTGTCATTGTTGTCCTGCTCCATGTGTCATTGATGTCCTGCTCCATATGTCAGTGATGTCCTGCTCCATGTGTCAATGATGTCCTGCTCCATGTGTCATTGTCGTCCTGCTCCATATGTCAGAGATGTCCTGCTCCATGTCTCAGTGGTGTCCTGCTCCATGTGTCATTGCTGTCCTGCTCCATGTGTCATTGCTGTCCTGCTCCATATGTCATAGATGTCCTGCTCCATGTGTCATTGCTGTCCTGCTCCATATGTCAGTAATGTCCTGCTCCTTGTGTCATTGCTGTCCTGCTCCATATGTCAGTGATGTCCTGCACCATGTGTCATTGATGCCCTGCTCCATATGTCAGTGTTGTCCTGCTCCATGTGTCAGTGATGTCCTGCTCCATGTGTCAGTGATGTCCTGCTCCATGTGTCATTGATGTCCTGCTCCATGTGTCAGTGATGTCCAGCTCCATGTGTCATTGATGTCCTGCTCCATGTGTCATTGTTGTCCTGCTCCATGTGTCATTGATGTCCTGCTCCATATGTCAGTGATGTCCTGCTCCATGTGTCAATGATGTCCTGCTCCATGTGTCATTGTCGTCCTGCTCCATATGTCAGAGATGTCCTGCTCCATGTCTCAGTGGTGTCCTGCTCCATGTGTCATTGATGCCCTGCTCCATATGTCAGTGTTGTCCTGCTCCATGTGTCAGTGATGTCCTGCTCCCTGTGTCAGCAATGTCCTGCTCCATGTGTCATTGCTGTCGTGCTCCATGTGTCATTGATGTCCTGCTCCATATGTCCGTTATGTCCTGCTCCATGTGTCATTGCTGTCCTGCTCCATATGTCAGTGATGTCCTGCTCCAGTGTCATTGCTGTCCTGCTCCATATGTCAGTGATGTCCTGCTCCATGTCTCATTGCTGTCCTGCTCCATGTGACAGTGATGTCCTGCTTCATGTGTCATTGTTGCCCTGCTCCATGTGTCAGTGATGTCCTGCTCCATGTGTCAGTAATGTCCTGCTCCATGTGTCATTGCTGTCCTGCTCCATGTGTCATTGCTGTCCTGCTCCATAAGTCCGTGATGTCCTGCTCCATGTGTCATTGCTGTCCTGCTCCATATGTCAGTGGTGTCCTGCTCCATATGTCAGTGATGTCCTGCTCCATGGGTCATTGATGTCCTGCTCCATATGTCAGTGATGTCCTGCTCCATGTGTCAGTGATGTCCTGCTCCATGTGTCAGTAATGTCCTGCTCCATGTGTCAGTGATGTCCTGCTCCACATGTCAGTGATGTTCTGCTCCAAGTGTCAGTGATGTTCTGCTCCCTGTGTCAGTGATGTTCTGCTCCATGTGTCATTGATGTCCTGCTCCATGTGTCAGTGATGTTCTGCTCCCTGTGTCAGTGATGTTCTGCTCCCTGTGTCAGTGATGTTCTGCTCCATGTGTCAGTGATGTTCTGCTCCATGTTTCAGTCATGTTCTGCTCCCTGTGTCAGTGATGTTCTGCTCCCTGTATCAGTGATGTTCTGCTCCATATGTCACTGATGTCCTGCTCCATGTGTCAGTGATGTCCTGCTAGATGTGTAATTGATGTCCTGCACCATGTGTCACTGATGTCCTGCTCCATATGTCAGTGATGTCCTCCTCCATGTGTCATTGATGTCCTGCTCCATGTGTCACTGAAGTCCAGCTCCATATGTCAGTGATGTCCTGCTCCATGTGTCACTGAAGTCCTGCTCCATATGTCAGTGATGTCCTGCTCCATGTGTCAATGATGTCCTGCTCCATGTGTCATTGTTGTCCTGCTCCATATGTCAGTCATGTCCTGCTCCATGTGTCATTGATGTCCTGCTAGATGTGTCACTGATGTCCTGCTCCATATGTCAGTGATGTCCTGCTCCATGTGTCAGTGCTGTCCTGCTCCATGTGACATTGCTGTCCTGTTCCATATATCAGTAATGTCCTGCTCCATGTGTCATTGTTGTCCTGCTCCATATGTCATTGATGTCCTGCTCCATGTGTCAGTGATGTCCTGCTCCATGTGTCATTGATGTCCTGCTCCATGTGTCAGTGATGTCCTGCTCCATGTGTCATTGATGTCCTGCTCCATGTGTCAGTGATGTCCAGCTCCATGTGTCATTGATGTCCTGCTCCATGTGTCATTGTTGTCCTGCTCCATGTGTCATTGATGTCCTGCTCCATATGTCAGAGATGTCCTGCTCCATGTCTCAGTGGTGTCCTGCTCCATGTGTCATTGCTGTCCTGCACCATGTGTCATTGCTGTCCTGCTCCATATGTCAGAGATGTCCTGCTCCATGTGTCATTGCTGTCCTGCTCCATATGTCAGTAATGTCCTGCTCCTTGTGTCATTGCTGTCCTGCTCCATATGTCAGTGATGTCCTGCACCATGTGTCATTGATGTCCTGCTCCATCTGTCAGTGTTGTCCTGCTCCATGTGTCAGTGATGTCCTGCTCCATGTGGCATTTGTGTCCTGCTCCATGTGTCAGTGATGTCCTGCTCCATGTGTCAGTGATGTCCTGCTCCCTGTGTCAGCAATGTCCTGCTCCATGTGTCATTGCTGTCGTGCTCCATGTGTCATTGCTGTCCTGCTCCATATGTCCGTAATGTCCTGCTCCATGTGTCATTGCTGTCCTGCTCCATATGTCAGTGATGTCCTGCTCCATGTGTCATTGCTGTCCTGCTCCATATGTCACTGATGTCCTGCTCCATGTCTCATTGCTGTCCTGCTCCATGTGACAGTGATGTCCTGCTCCATGTGTCAGTGATGTCCTGCTCCATGTGTCAGTAATGTCCTGCTCCATGTGTCAGTGATGTCCTGCTCCACATGTCAGTGATGTTCTGCTCCAAGTGTCAGTGATGTTCTGCTCCCTGTGTCAGTGATGTTCTGCTCCATGTGTCATCGATGTCCTGCTCCATGTGTCATCGATGTCCTGCTCCATGTGTCAGTGATGTTCTGCTCCCTGTGTCAGTGATGTTCTGCTCCCTGTGTCAGTGATGTTCTGCTCCATGTGTCAGTGATGTTCTGCTCCATGTTTCAGTCATGTTCTGCTCCCTGTGTCAGTGATGTTCTGCTCCCTGTATCAGTGATGTTCTGCTCCATATGTCACTGATGTCCTGCTCCATGTGTCAGTGATGTCCTGCTAGATGTGTAATTGATGTCCTGCACCATGTGTCACTGATGTCCTGCTCCATATGTCAGTGATGTCCTCCTCCATGTGTCATTGATGTCCTGCTCCATGTGTCACTGAAGTCCTGCTCCATATGTCAGTGATGTCCTGCTCCATGTGTCACTGATGTCCTGCTCCATATGTCAGTGATGTCCTGCTCCATGTGTCAGTGATGTCCTGCTCCATGTGTCATTGTTGTCCTGCTCCATATGTCAGTCATGTCCTGCTCCATGTGTCATTGATGTCCTGCTAGATGTGTCACTGATGTCCTGCTCCATATGTCAGTGATGTCCTGCTCCATGTGTCAGTGCTGTCCTGCTCCATGTGACATTGCTGTCCTGTTCCATATATCAGTAATGTCCTGCTCCATGTGTCATTGTTGTCCTGCTCCATATGTCATTGATGTCCTGCTCCATGTGTCAGTGATGTCCTGCTCCATGTGTCATTGATGTCCTGCTCCATGTGTCAGTGATGTCCTGCTCCATGTGTCATTGATGTCCTGCTCCATGTGTCAGTGATGTCCAGCTCCATGTGTCATTGATGTCCTGCTCCATGTGTCATTGTTGTCCTGCTCCATGTGTCATTGATGTCCTGCTCCATATGTCAGAGATGTCCTGCTCCATGTCTCAGTGGTGTCCTGCTCCATGTGTCATTGCTGTCCTGCACCATGTGTCATTGCTGTCCTGCTCCATATGTCAGAGATGTCCTGCTCCATGTGTCATTGCTGTCCTGCTCCATATGTCAGTAATGTCCTGCTCCTTGTGTCATTGCTGTCCTGCTCCATATGTCAGTGATGTCCTGCACCATGTGTCATTGATGTCCTGCTCCATCTGTCAGTGTTGTCCTGCTCCATGTGTCAGTGATGTCCTGCTCCATGTGGCATTGTTGTCCTGCTCCATGTGTCAGTGATGTCCTGCTCCATGTGTCAGTGATGTCCTGCTCCCTGTGTCAGCAATGTCCTGCTCCATGTGTCATTGCTGTCGTGCTCCATGTGTCATTGCTGTCCTGCTCCATATGTCCGTAATGTCCTGCTCCATGTGTCATTGCTGTCCTGCTCCATATGTCAGTGATGTCCTGCTCCATCTGTCAGTGATGTCCTGCTCCATGGGTCATTGATGTCCTGCTCCATATGTCAGTGATGTCCTGCTCCATGTGTCAGTGGTGTCCTGCTCCATGTGTCATTGATGTCCTGCTCCATATGTCAGTGATGTCCTGCTCCATGTCTCAGTGTTGTCCTGCTCCATGTATCATTGATGTGTTGCTCCAGATGTCAGTGATGTCCTCCTCCATGTGTCATTGATGTCCTGCTCCATATGTAATTGATGTCCTGCTCGATATGTCAGTGATGTCCTGCTCCATGTATCATTGATATCCTGCTCCATATGTCAGTGATGTCCTGCTCCATGTGTCAGTGGTGTCCTGCTCCATGTGTCATTGATGTCTTGCTCCATAAGTCAGTGATGTCCTGCTCCATGTGTCAGTGGTGTCCTGCTCCATATGTTAGTGATGTCCTGCTCCATGTGTTAGTGATGTCCTGCTCCATGTGTCATTGATGTCCTGCTCCATATGACAATAATGTCCTGCACCATGTGTCAGTGATGTTCTATTCCATGTGTCAGTGATGTTCTGCTCCATATGTCATTGCTGTCCTGCTCCTTGTGTCAGTGATGTCCTGCTCCATGTGTCATTGATGTTCTGCTCCATGTGTCAGTGATGTTCTGCTCCCTGTGTCAGTGATGTTCTGCTCCATGTGTCATTGATGTTCTGCTCCATGTGTCATTGATGTCCTGCTCCTTGTGTCAGTGATGTCCTGCTCCATGTGTCATTGATGTTCTGCTCCATGTGTCATTGATGTTCTGCTCCATGTGTCAGTGATGTTCTGCTCCCTGTGTCAGTGATGTTCTGCCCCATGTGTCAGTGATGTTCTGCTCCCTGTGACAGAGATGTTCTGCTCCCTGTGTCAGTGATGTTCTGCTCCATATGTCAGTGATGTCCTGCTCGATGTGTCAGTGGTGTCCTGCTCTATGTGTCATTGATGTCCTGCTCCATATGTCAGTGATGTCCTGCTCCATGTGTCAGTGATGTTCTGCTCCATATGTCAGTGATGTTCTGCTCCATGTTTCAGTGATGTTCTGCTCCATATGTCACTGATGTCCTGCTCCATGTGTCAGTGATGTCCTGCTCCATGTGTCAGTGATGTTCTGCTCCATGTTTCAATGATGTTCTGCTCCATATGTCACTGATGTCCTGCTCCATGTGTCACTGATATCCTGCTCCATATGTCAGTGATGTCCTGCTCCATGTGTCATTGATGTCCTGCTCCATGTGTCACTGATGTACTGCTCCATATGTCAGTGATGTCCTGCTCCATGTGTCAGTGATGTCCTGCTCCATGTGTCATTGATGTCCTGCTCCATGTGTCAGTGATGTCCTGCTCCATGTGTCATTGATGTCCTGCTCCATGTCTCAGTGATGTCCTGCTCCATGTGTCACTGATGTCCCGCACCATGTGTCTGTGATGTCCTGCTCCATGTGTCATTGATGTCCTGCTCCATGTGTCACTGATGTCCTTCTCCATATGTCAGTGATGTCCTGCTCCATGTGTCATTCATGTCCTGCTCCATTTGTCACTGGTGTCCTGCTCCATATGTCAGTGATGTCCTGCTCCATGTGTCAGTGATGTCCTGCTCCATGTGTAATTGATGTCCCGCACCATGTGTCAGTGATGTCCTGCTCGATATGTAATTGATGTCCCGCACCATATGAAAGTGATGTCCTGCTCCATGTGTCATTGATGTCCCACACCATGTGTCAGTGATGTCCTGCTCCATGTGTCAGTGATGTCCTGCTCCATGTGTCATTGATGTCCTGCTCCATGTGTCAGTGATGTCCTGCTCATGTGTCAGTGATGTCCTGCTACATGTGTCATTGTTGTCCTGCTCCATGTGTCAGTGATGTCCTGCTCCATGTGTCAGTGATGTCCTGCTCCCTGTGTCAGCAATGTCCTGCTCCATGTGTCATTGCTGCCGTGCTCCATGTGTCATTGCTGTCCTGCTCCATATGTCCGTTATGTCCTGCTCCATATGTCCGTTATGTCCTGCTCCATGTGTCATTGCTGTCCTGCTCCATATGTCAGTGATGTCCTGCTCCATGTGTCAGTGATGTCCTGCTCCATGTCTCATTGCTGTCCTGCTCCATGTGACAGTGATGTCCTGCTTCATGTGTCATTGTTGTCCTGCTCCATGTGTCAGTGATGTCCTGCTCCATGTGTCATTGCTGTCCTGCTCCATGTGTCATTGCTGTCCTGCTCCATGTGTCATTGCTGTCCTGCTCCATAAGTCCGTGATGTCCTGCTCCATGTGTCATTGCTGTCCTGCTCCATATGTCATTGCTGTCCTGCTCCATATGTCAGTGGTGTCCTGCTCCATATGTCAGTGATGTCCTGCTCCATGGGTCATTGATGTCCTGCTCCATATGTCAGTGATGTCCTGCTCCATGTGTCAGTGATGTCCTGCTCCATGTGTCAGTAATGTCCTGCTCCATGTGTCAGTGATGTCCTGCTCCACATGTCAGTGATGTTCTGCTCCAAGTGTCAGTGATGTTCTGCTCCCTGTCTCAGTGATGTTCTGCTCCATGTGTCATTGATGTCCTGCTCCATGTGTCAGTGATGTTCTGCTCCCTGTGTCAGTGATGTTCTGCTCCCTGTGTCAGTGATGTTCTGCTCCATGTGTCAGTGATGTTCTGCTCCATGTTTCAGTCATGTTCTGCTCCCTGTGTCAGTGATGTTCTGCTCCCTGTATCAGTGATGTTCTGCTCCATATGTCACTGATGTCCTGCTCCATGTGTCAGTGATGTCCTGCTAGATGTGTAATTGATGTCCTGCACCATGTGTCACTGATGTCCTGCTCCATATGTCAGTGATGTCCTCCTCCATGTGTCATTGATGTCCTGCTCCATGTGTCACTGAAGTCCTGCTCCATATGTCAGTGATGTCCTGCTCCATGTGTCACTGAAGTCCTGCTCCATATGTCAGTGATGTCCTGCTCCATGTGTCAATGATGTCCTGCTCCATGTGTCATTGTTGTCCTGCTCCATATGTCAGTCATGTCCTGCTCCATGTGTCATTGATGTCCTGCTAGATGTGTCACTGATGTCCTGCTCCATATGTCAGTGATGTCCTGCTCCATGTGTCAGTGCTGTCCTGCTCCATGTGACATTGCTGTCCTGTTCCATATATCAGTAATGTCCTGCTCCATGTGTCATTGTTGTCCTGCTCCATATGTCATTGATGTCCTGCTCCATGTGTCAGTGATGTCCTGCTCCATGTGTCATTGATGTCCTGCTCCATGTGTCAGTGATGTCCTGCTCCATGTGTCATTGATGTCCTGCTCCATGTGTCAGTGATGTCCAGCTCCATGTGTCATTGATGTCCTGCTCCATATGTCAGAGATGTCCTGCTCCATGTCTCAGTGGTGTCCTGCTCCATGTGTCATTGCTGTCCTGCACCATGTGTCATTGCTGTCCTGCTCCATATGTCAGAGATGTCCTGCTCCATGTGTCATTGCTGTCCTGCTCCATATGTCAGTAATGTCCTGCTCCTTGTGTCATTGCTGTCCTGCTCGATATGTCAGTGATGTCCTGCACCATGTGTCATTGATGTCCTGCTCCATCTGTCAGTGTTGTCCTGCTCCATGTGTCAGTGATGTCCTGCTCCATGTGTCAGTGATGTCCTGCTCCATGTGGCATTGTTGTCCTGCTCCATGTGTCAGTGATGTCCTGCTCCATGTGTCAGTGATGTCCTGCTCCCTGTGTCAGCAATGTCCTGCTCCATGTGTCATTGCTGTCGTGCTCCATGTGTCATTGCTGTCCTGCTCCATATGTCCGTTATGTCCTGCTCCATGTGTCATTGCTGTCCTGCTCCATATGTCAGTGATGTCCTGCTCCATGTGTCATTGCTGTCCTGCTCCACATGTCAGTGATGTCCTGCTCCATGTCTCATTGCTGTCCTGCTCCATGTGACAGTGATGTCCTGCTTCATGTGTCATTGTTGTCCTGCTCCATGTGTCAGTGATGTCCTGCTCCATGTGTCAGTAATGTCCTGCTCCATGTGTCATTGCTGTACTGCTCCATGTGTCATTGCTGTCCTGCTCCATAAGTCCGTGGTGTCCTGCTCCATGTGTCATTGCTGTCCTGCTCCATATGTCAGTGGTGTCCTGCTCCATATGTCAGTGATGTCCTGCTCCATGGGTCATTGATGTCCTGCTCTATATGTCAGTGATGTCCTGCTCCATGTGTCAGTGGTGTCCTGCTCCATGTGTCATTGATGTCCTGCTCCATATGTCAGTGATGTCCTGCTCCATGTGTCAGTGTTGTCCTGCTCCATGTATCATTGATGTGTTGCTCCAGATGTCAGTGATGTCCTCCTCCATGTGTCATTGATGTCCTGCTCCATATGTAATTGATGTCCTGCTCCATGTGTCAGTGATGTTCTGCTCCCTGTGTCAGTGATGTTCTGCTCCCTGTGTCAGTGATGTTCTGCTGCATGTGTCAGTGATGTTCTGCTCCATGTTTCAGTCATGTTCTGCTCCCTGTATCAGTGATGTTCTGCTCCATATGTCACTGATGTCCTGCTCCATGTGTCAGTGATGTCCTGCTAGATGTGTAATTGATGTCCTGCACCATGTGTCACTGATGTCCTGCTCCATATGTCAGTGATGTCCTCCTCCATGTGTCATTGATGTCCTGCTCCATGTGTCACTGAAGTCCTGCTCCATATGTCAGTGATGTCCTGCTCCATGTGTCACTGAAGTCCTGCTCCATATGTCACTGAAGTCCTGCTCCATATGTCAGTGATGTCCTGCTCCATGTGTCAATGATGTCCTGCTCCATGTGTCATTGTTGTCCTGCTCCATATGTCAGTCATGTCCTGCTCCATGTGTCATTGATGTCCTGCTAGATGTGTCATTGATGTCCTGCTAGATGTGTCACTGATGTCCTGCTCCATATGTCAGTGATGTCCTGCTCCATGTGTCAGTGCTTTCCTGCTCCATGTGACATTGCTGTCCTGTTCCATATATCAGTAATGTCCTGCTCCAAGTGTCATTGTTGTCCTGCTCCATATGTCATTGATGTCCTGCTCCATGTGTCAGTGATGTCCTGCTCCATGTGTCATTGATGTCCTGCTCCATGTGTCATTGATGTCCTGCTCCATGTATCAGTGCTGTCCTGCTCCATGTGTCATTGATGTCCTGCTCCATGTGTCAGTGATGTCCAGCTCCATGTGTCATTGATGTCCTGCTCCATGTGTCATTGTTGTCCTGCTCCATGTGTCATTGATGTCCAGCTCCATATGTCAGAGATGTCCTGCTCCATGTCTCAGTGGTGTCCTGCTCCATGTGTCATTGCTGTCCTGCACCATGTGTCATTGCTGTCCTGCTCCATATGTCAGAGATGTCCTGCTCCATGTGTCATTGCTGTCCTGCTCCATATGTCAGTAATGTCCTGCTCCTTGTGTCATTGCTGTCCTGCTCCATATGTCAGTGATGTCCTGCACCATGTGTCATTGATGTCCTGCTCCATCTGTCAGTGTTGTCCTGCTCCATGTGTCAGTGATGTCCTGCTCCATGTGGCATTGTTGTCCTGCTCCATGTGTCAGTGATGTCCTGCTCCATGTGTCAGTGATGTCCTGCTCCCTGTGTCAGCAATGTCCTGCTCCATGTGTCATTGCTGTCGTGCTCCATGTGTCATTGCTGTCCTGCTCCATATGTCCGTTATGTCCTGCTCCATGTGTCATTGCTGTCCTGCTCCATATGTCAGTGATGTCCTGCTCCATGTGTCATTGCTGTCCTGCTCCATATGTCAGTGATGTCCTGCTCCATGTCTCATTGCTGTCCTGCTCCATGTGACAGTGACGTCCTGCTTCATGTGTCATTGTTGTCCTGCTCCATGTGTCAGTGATGTCCTGCTCCATGTGTCAGTAATGTCCTGCTCCATGTGTCATTGCTGTCCTGCTCCATGTGTCATTGCTGTCCTGCTCCATAAGTCCGTGATGTCCTGCTCCATGTGTCATTGCTGTCCTGCTCCATATGTCAGTGGTGTCCTGCTCCATATGTCAGTGGTGTCCTGCTCCATATGTCAGTGATGTCCTGCTCCATGGGTCATTGATGTCCTGCTCCATATGTCAGTGATGTCCTGCTCCATGTGTCAGTGGTGTCCTGCTCCATGTGTCATTGATGTCCTGCTCCATATGTCAGTGATGTCCTGCTCCATGTGCCAGTGTTGTCCTGCTCCATGTATCATTGATGTGTTGCTCCAGATGTCAGTGCTGTCCTCCTCCATGTGTCATTGATGTCCTGCTCCATATGTAATTGATGTCCTGCTCCATATGTCAGTGATGTCCTGCTCCATGTATCATTGATATCCTGCTCCATATGTCAGTGATGTCCTGCTCCATGTGTCAGTGGTGTCCTGCTCCATGTGTCATTGATGTCTTGCTCCATAAGTCAGTGATGTCCTGCTCCATGTGTCAGTGGTGTCCTGCTCCATATGTTAGTGATGTCCTGCTCCATGTGTTAGTGATGTCCTGCTCCATGTGTCATTGATGTCCTGCTCCATATGACAATAATGTCCTGCTCCATGTGTCAGTGATGTTCTGCTCCATATGTCAGTGATGTCCTGCTCGATGTGTCAGTGGTGTCCTGCTCTATGTGTCATTGATGTCCTGCTCCATATGTCAGTGATGTCCTGCTCCATGTGTCAGTGATGTTCTGCTCCATATGTCAGTGATGTTCTGCTCCATGTGTCTGTGATGTCCTGCTCCATATGTCAGTAATGTTCCGCTCCATGTGTCAGTGATGTTCTTTTCCATGTGTCAGTGATGTTCTGCTCCATATGTCATTGCTGTCCTACTCCTTGTGTCAGTGATGTCCTGCTCCATGTGTCATTGATGTTCTGCTCCATGTGTCATTGATGTTCTGCTCCATGTGTCATTGATGTTCTGCTCCCTGTGTCAGTGATGTTCTGCTCCATGTGTCAGTGATGTTCTGCTCCATGTTTCAGTGATGTTCTGCTCCATATGTCACTGATGTCCTGCTCCATGTGTCAGTGATGTCCTGCTCCATGTGTCAGTGATGTCCTGCTCCATGTGTCAGTGATGTTCTGCTCCATGTTTCAATGATGTTCTGCTCCATATGTCACTGATGTCCTGCTCCATGTGTCACTGATATCCTGCTCCATATGTCAGTGATGTCCTGCTCCATGTGTCATTGATGTCCTGCTCCATGTGTCACTGATGTACTGCTCCATATGTCAGTGATGTCCTGCTCCATATGTCAGTGATGTCCTGCTCCATGTGTCAGTGATGTCCTGCTCCATGTGTCATTGATGTCCTGCTCCATGTGTCAGTGATGTCCTGCTCCATGTGTCATTGATGTCCTGCTCCATGTCTCAGTGATGTCCTGCTCCATGTGTCACTGATGTCCCGCACCATGTGTCTGTGATGTCCTGCTCCATGTGTCATTGATGTCCTGCTCCATGTGTCACTGATGTCCTTCTCCATATGTCAGTGATGTCCTGCTCCATGTGTCATTCATGTCCTGCTCCATTTGTCACTGGTGTCCTGCTCCATATGTCAGTGATGTCCTGCTCCATGTGTCAGTGATGTCCTGCTCCATGTGTAATTGATGTCCCGCACCATGTGTCAGTGATGTCCTGCTCGATATGTAATTGATGTCCCGCACCATATGTCAGTGATGTCCTGCTCCATGTGTCATTGATGTCCCGCACCATGTGTCAGTGATGTCCTGCTCCATGTGTCAGTGATGTCCTGCTCCATGTGTCATTGATGTCCTGCTCCATGTGTCAGTGATGTCCTGCTCATGTGTCAGTGATGTCCGGCTACATGTGTCATTGTTGTCCTGCTCCATGTGTCAGTGATGTCCTGCTCCATGTGTCAGTGATGTCCTGCTCCCTGTGTCAGCAATGTCCTGCTCCATGTGTCATTGCTGTCCTGCTCCATATGTCCGTTATGTCCTGCTCCATTTGTCCGTTATGTCCTGCTCCATGTGTCATTGCTGTCCTGCTCCATATGTCAGTGATGTCCTGCTCCATGTGTCAGTGATGTCCTGCTCCATGTCTCATTGCTGTCCTGCTCCATGTGACAGTGATGTCCTGCTTCATGTGTCATTGTTGTCCTGCTCCATGTGTCAGTGATGTCCTGCTCCATGTGTCAGTAATGTCCTGCTCCATGTGTCATTGCTGTCCTGCTCCATGTGTCATTGCTGTCCTGCTCCATAAGTCCGTGATGTCCTGCTCCATGTGTCATTGCTGTCCTGCTCCATATGTCAGTGGTGTCCTGCTCCATATGTCAGTGATGTCCTGCTCCATGGGTCATTGATGTCCTGCTCCATATGTCAGTGATGTCCTGCTCCATGTGTCAGTGATGTCCTGCTCCATGTGTCAGTAATGTCCTGCTCCATGTGTCAGTGATGTCCTGCTCCACATGTCAGTGATGTTCTGCTCCAAGTGTCAGTGATGTTCTGCTCCCTGTGTCAGTGATGTTCTGCTCCATGTGTCATTGATGTCCTGCTCCCTGTGTCAGCAATGTCCTGCTCCATGTGTCATTGCTGTCGTGCTCCATGTGTCATTGCTGTCCTGCTCCATATGTCCGTTATGTCCTGCTCCATGTGTCATTGCTGTCCTGCTCCATATGTCAGTGATGTCCTGCTCCATGTGTCATTGCTGTCCTGCTCCATATGTCAGTGATGTCCTGCTCCATGTCTCATTGCTGTCCTGCTCCATGTGACAGTGACGTCCTGCTTCATGTGTCATTGTTGTCCTGCTCCATGTGTCAGTGATGTCCTGCTCCATGTGTCAGTAATGTCCTGCTCCATGTGTCATTGCTGTCCTGCTCCATGTGTCATTGCTGTCCTGCTCCATAAGTCCGTGATGTCCTGCTCCATGTGTCATTGCTGTCCTGCTCCATATGTCAGTGGTGTCCTGCTCCATATGTCAGTGGTGTCCTGCTCCATATGTCAGTGATGTCCTGCTCCATGGGTCATTGATGTCCTGCTCCATATGTCAGTGATGTCCTGCTCCATGTGTCAGTGGTGTCCTGCTCCATGTGTCATTGATGTCCTGCTCCATATGTCAGTGATGTCCTGCTCCATGTGCCAGTGTTGTCCTGCTCCATGTATCATTGATGTGTTGCTCCAGATGTCAGTGCTGTCCTCCTCCATGTGTCATTGATGTCCTGCTCCATATGTAATTGATGTCCTGCTCCATATGTCAGTGATGTCCTGCTCCATGTATCATTGATATCCTGCTCCATATGTCAGTGATGTCCTGCTCCATGTGTCAGTGGTGTCCTGCTCCATGTGTCATTGATGTCTTGCTCCATAAGTCAGTGATGTCCTGCTCCATGTGTCAGTGGTGTCCTGCTCCATATGTTAGTGATGTCCTGCTCCATGTGTTAGTGATGTCCTGCTCCATGTGTCATTGATGTCCTGCTCCATATGACAATAATGTCCTGCTCCATGTGTCAGTGAAGTTCTGCTCCATATGTCAGTGATGTCCTGCTCGATGTGTCAGTGGTGTCCTGCTCTATGTGTCATTGATGTCCTGCTCCATATGTCAGTGATGTCCTGCTCCATGTGTCAGTGATGTTCTGCTCCATATGTCAGTGATGTTCTGCTCCATGTGTCTGTGATGTCCTGCTCCATATGTCAGTAATGTTCCGCTCCATGTGTCAGTGATGTTCTTTTCCATGTGTCAGTGATGTTCTGCTCCATATGTCATTGCTGTCCTACTCCTTGTGTCAGTGATGTCCTGCTCCATGTGTCATTGATGTTCTGCTCCATGTGTCATTGATGTTCTGCTCCATGTGTCATTGATGTTCTGCTCCCTGTGTCAGTGATGTTCTGCTCCATGTGTCAGTGATGTTCTGCTCCATGTTTCAGTGATGTTCTGCTCCATATGTCACTGATGTCCTGCTCCATGTGTCAGTGATGTCCTGCTCCATGTGTCAGTGATGTCCTGCTCCATGTGTCAGTGATGTTCTGCTCCATGTTTCAATGATGTTCTGCTCCATATGTCACTGATGTCCTGCTCCATGTGTCACTGATATCCTGCTCCATATGTCAGTGATGTCCTGCTCCATGTGTCATTGATGTCCTGCTCCATGTGTCACTGATGTACTGCTCCATATGTCAGTGATGTCCTGCTCCATATGTCAGTGATGTCCTGCTCCATGTGTCAGTGATGTCCTGCTCCATGTGTCATTGATGTCCTGCTCCATGTGTCAGTGATGTCCTGCTCCATGTGTCATTGATGTCCTGCTCCATGTCTCAGTGATGTCCTGCTCCATGTGTCACTGATGTCCCGCACCATGTGTCTGTGATGTCCTGCTCCATGTGTCATTGATGTCCTGCTCCATGTGTCACTGATGTCCTTCTCCATATGTCAGTGATGTCCTGCTCCATGTGTCATTCATGTCCTGCTCCATTTGTCACTGGTGTCCTGCTCCATATGTCAGTGATGTCCTGCTCCATGTGTCAGTGATGTCCTGCTCCATGTGTAATTGATGTCCCGCACCATGTGTCAGTGATGTCCTGCTCGATATGTAATTGATGTCCCGCACCATATGTCAGTGATGTCCTGCTCCATGTGTCATTGATGTCCCGCACCATGTGTCAGTGATGTCCTGCTCCATGTGTCAGTGATGTCCTGCTCCATGTGTCATTGATGTCCTGCTCCATGTGTCAGTGATGTCCTGCTCATGTGTCAGTGATGTCCGGCTACATGTGTCATTGTTGTCCTGCTCCATGTGTCAGTGATGTCCTGCTCCATGTGTCAGTGATGTCCTGCTCCCTGTGTCAGCAATGTCCTGCTCCATGTGTCATTGCTGTCCTGCTCCATATGTCCGTTATGTCCTGCTCCATTTGTCCGTTATGTCCTGCTCCATGTGTCATTGCTGTCCTGCTCCATATGTCAGTGATGTCCTGCTCCATGTGTCAGTGATGTCCTGCTCCATGTCTCATTGCTGTCCTGCTCCATGTGACAGTGATGTCCTGCTTCATGTGTCATTGTTGTCCTGCTCCATGTGTCAGTGATGTCCTGCTCCATGTGTCAGTAATGTCCTGCTCCATGTGTCATTGCTGTCCTGCTCCATGTGTCATTGCTGTCCTGCTCCATAAGTCCGTGATGTCCTGCTCCATGTGTCATTGCTGTCCTGCTCCATATGTCAGTGGTGTCCTGCTCCATATGTCAGTGATGTCCTGCTCCATGGGTCATTGATGTCCTGCTCCATATGTCAGTGATGTCCTGCTCCATGTGTCAGTGATGTCCTGCTCCATGTGTCAGTAATGTCCTGCTCCATGTGTCAGTGATGTCCTGCTCCACATGTCAGTGATGTTCTGCTCCAAGTGTCAGTGATGTTCTGCTCCCTGTGTCAGTGATGTTCTGCTCCATGTGTCATTGATGTCCTGCTCCATGTGTCAGTGATGTTCTGCTCCCTGTGTCAGTGATGTTCTGCTCCCTGTGTCAGTGATGTTCTGCTCCATGTGTCAGTGATGTTCTGCTCCATGTTTCAGTCATGTTCTGCTCCCTGTGTCAGTGATGTTCTGCTCCCTGTATCAGTGATGTTCTGCTCCATATGTCACTGATGTCCTGCTCCATGTGTCAGTGATGTCCTGCTAGATGTGTAATTGATGTCCTGCACCATGTGTCACTGATGTCCTGCTCCATATGTCAGTGATGTCCTCCTCCATGTGTCATTGATGTCCTGCTCCATGTGTCACTGAAGTCCTGCTCCATATGTCAGTGATGTCCTGCTCCATGTGTCACTGAAGTCCTGCTCCATATGTCAGTGATGTCCTGCTCCATGTGTCAATGATGTCCTGCTCCATGTGTCATTGTTGTCCTGCTCCATATGTCAGTCATGTCCTGCTCCATGTGTCATTGATGTCCTGCTAGATGTGTCACTGATGTCCTGCTCCATATGTCAGTGATGTCCTGCTCCATGTGTCAGTGCTGTCCTGCTCCATGTGACATTGCTGTCCTGTTCCATATATCAGTAATGTCCTGCTCCATGTGTCATTGTTGTCCTGCTCCATATGTCATTGATGTCCTGCTCCATGTGTCAGTGATGTCCTGCTCCATGTGTCATTGATGTCCTCCTCCATGTGTCAGTGATGTCCTGCTCCATGTGTCATTGATGTCCTGCTCCATATGTAATTGATGTCCTGCTCCATATGTCAGTGATGTCCTGCTCCATGTATCATTGATATCCTGCTCCATATGTCAGTGATGTCCTGCTCCATGTGTCAGTGGTGTCCTGCTCCATGTGTCATTGATGTCTTGCTCCATAAGTCAGTGATGTCCTGCTCCATGTGTCAGTGGTGTCCTGCTCCATATGTTAGTGATGTCCTGCTCCATGTGTTAGTGATGTCCTGCTCCATGTGTCATTGATGTCCTGCTCCATATGACAATAATGTCCTGCTCCATGTGTCAGTGAAGTTCTGCTCCATATGTCAGTGATGTCCTGCTCGATGTGTCAGTGGTGTCCTGCTCTATGTGTCATTGATGTCCTGCTCCATATGTCAGTGATGTCCTGCTCCATGTGTCAGTGATGTTCTGCTCCATATGTCAGTGATGTTCTGCTCCATGTGTCTGTGATGTCCTGCTCCATATGTCAGTAATGTTCCGCTCCATGTGTCAGTGATGTTCTTTTCCATGTGTCAGTGATGTTCTGCTCCATATGTCATTGCTGTCCTACTCCTTGTGTCAGTGATGTCCTGCTCCATGTGTCATTGATGTTCTGCTCCATGTGTCATTGATGTTCTGCTCCATGTGTCATTGATGTTCTGCTCCCTGTGTCAGTGATGTTCTGCTCCATGTGTCAGTGATGTTCTGCTCCATGTTTCAGTGATGTTCTGCTCCATATGTCACTGATGTCCTGCTCCATGTGTCAGTGATGTCCTGCTCCATGTGTCAGTGATGTCCTGCTCCATGTGTCAGTGATGTTCTGCTCCATGTTTCAATGATGTTCTGCTCCATATGTCACTGATGTCCTGCTCCATGTGTCACTGATATCCTGCTCCATATGTCAGTGATGTCCTGCTCCATGTGTCATTGATGTCCTGCTCCATGTGTCACTGATGTACTGCTCCATATGTCAGTGATGTCCTGCTCCATATGTCAGTGATGTCCTGCTCCATGTGTCAGTGATGTCCTGCTCCATGTGTCATTGATGTCCTGCTCCATGTGTCAGTGATGTCCTGCTCCATGTGTCATTGATGTCCTGCTCCATGTCTCAGTGATGTCCTGCTCCATGTGTCACTGATGTCCCGCACCATGTGTCTGTGATGTCCTGCTCCATGTGTCATTGATGTCCTGCTCCATGTGTCACTGATGTCCTTCTCCATATGTCAGTGATGTCCTGCTCCATGTGTCATTCATGTCCTGCTCCATTTGTCACTGGTGTCCTGCTCCATATGTCAGTGATGTCCTGCTCCATGTGTCAGTGATGTCCTGCTCCATGTGTAATTGATGTCCCGCACCATGTGTCAGTGATGTCCTGCTCGATATGTAATTGATGTCCCGCACCATATGTCAGTGATGTCCTGCTCCATGTGTCATTGATGTCCCGCACCATGTGTCAGTGATGTCCTGCTCCATGTGTCAGTGATGTCCTGCTCCATGTGTCATTGATGTCCTGCTCCATGTGTCAGTGATGTCCTGCTCATGTGTCAGTGATGTCCGGCTACATGTGTCATTGTTGTCCTGCTCCATGTGTCAGTGATGTCCTGCTCCATGTGTCAGTGATGTCCTGCTCCCTGTGTCAGCAATGTCCTGCTCCATGTGTCATTGCTGTCCTGCTCCATATGTCCGTTATGTCCTGCTCCATTTGTCCGTTATGTCCTGCTCCATGTGTCATTGCTGTCCTGCTCCATATGTCAGTGATGTCCTGCTCCATGTGTCAGTGATGTCCTGCTCCATGTCTCATTGCTGTCCTGCTCCATGTGACAGTGATGTCCTGCTTCATGTGTCATTGTTGTCCTGCTCCATGTGTCAGTGATGTCCTGCTCCATGTGTCAGTAATGTCCTGCTCCATGTGTCATTGCTGTCCTGCTCCATGTGTCATTGCTGTCCTGCTCCATAAGTCCGTGATGTCCTGCTCCATGTGTCATTGCTGTCCTGCTCCATATGTCAGTGGTGTCCTGCTCCATATGTCAGTGATGTCCTGCTCCATGGGTCATTGATGTCCTGCTCCATATGTCAGTGATGTCCTGCTCCATGTGTCAGTGATGTCCTGCTCCATGTGTCAGTAATGTCCTGCTCCATGTGTCAGTGATGTCCTGCTCCACATGTCAGTGATGTTCTGCTCCAAGTGTCAGTGATGTTCTGCTCCCTGTCTCAGTGATGTTCTGCTCCATGTGTCATTGATGTCCTGCTCCATGTGTCAGTGATGTTCTGCTCCCTGTGTCAGTGATGTTCTGCTCCCTGTGTCAGTGATGTTCTGCTCCATGTGTCAGTGATGTTCTGCTCCATGTTTCAGTCATGTTCTGCTCCCTGTGTCAGTGATGTTCTGCTCCCTGTATCAGTGATGTTCTGCTCCATATGTCACTGATGTCCTGCTCCATGTGTCAGTGATGTCCTGCTAGATGTGTAATTGATGTCCTGCACCATGTGTCACTGATGTCCTGCTCCATATGTCAGTGATGTCCTCCTCCATGTGTCATTGATGTCCTGCTCCATGTGTCACTGAAGTCCTGCTCCATATGTCAGTGATGTCCTGCTCCATGTGTCACTGAAGTCCTGCTCCATATGTCAGTGATGTCCTGCTCCATGTGTCAATGATGTCCTGCTCCATGTGTCATTGTTGTCCTGCTCCATATGTCAGTCATGTCCTGCTCCATGTGTCATTGATGTCCTGCTAGATGTGTCACTGATGTCCTGCTCCATATGTCAGTGATGTCCTGCTCCATGTGTCAGTGCTGTCCTGCTCCATGTGACATTGCTGTCCTGTTCCATATATCAGTAATGTCCTGCTCCATGTGTCATTGTTGTCCTGCTCCATATGTCATTGATGTCCTGCTCCATGTGTCAGTGATGTCCTGCTCCATGTGTCATTGATGTCCTCCTCCATGTGTCAGTGATGTCCTGCTCCATGTGTCATTGATGTCCTGCTCCATGTGTCAGTGATGTCCAGCTCCATGTGTCATTGATGTCCTGCTCCATATGTCAGAGATGTCCTGCTCCATGTCTCAGTGGTGTCCTGCTCCATGTGTCATTGCTGTCCTGCACCATGTGTCATTGCTGTCCTGCTCCATATGTCAGAGATGTCCTGCTCCATGTGTCATTGCTGTCCTGCTCCATATGTCAGTAATGTCCTGCTCCTTGTGTCATTGCTGTCCTGCTCGATATGTCAGTGATGTCCTGCACCATGTGTCATTGATGTCCTGCTCCATCTGTCAGTGTTGTCCTGCTCCATGTGTCAGTGATGTCCTGCTCCATGTGGCATTGTTGTCCTGCTCCATGTGTCAGTGATGTCCTGCTCCATGTGTCAGTGATGTCCTGCTCCCTGTGTCAGCAATGTCCTGCTCCATGTGTCATTGCTGTCGTGCTCCATGTGTCATTGCTGTCCTGCTCCATATATCCGTTATGTCCTGCTCCATGTGTCATTGCTGTCCTGCTCCATATGTCTGTGATGTCCTGCTCCATGTGTCATTGCTGTCCTGCTCCATATGTCAGTGATGTCCTGCTCCATGTCTCATTGCTGTCCTGCTCCATGTGACAGTGATGTCCTGCTTCATGTGTCATTGTTGTCCTGCTCCATGTGTCAGTGATGTCCTGCTCCATGTGTCAGTAATGTCCTGCTCCATGTGTCATTGCTGTACTGCTCCATGTGTCATTGCTGTCCTGCTCCATAAGTCCGTGGTGTCCTGCTCCATGTGTCATTGCTGTCCTGCTCCATATGTCAGTGGTGTCCTGCTCCATATGTCAGTGATGTCCTGCTCCATGGGTCATTGATGTCCTGCTCCATATGTCAGTGATGTCCTGCTCCATGTGTCAGTGGTGTCCTGCTCCATGTGTCATTGATGTCCTGCTCCATATGTCAGTAATGTCCTGCTCCATGTGTCAGTGTTGTCCTGCTCCATGTATCATTGATGTGTTGCTCCAGATGTCAGTGATGTCCTCCTCCATGTGTCATTGATGTCCTGCTCCATATGTAATTGATGTCCTGCTCCATGTGTCAGTGATGTTCTGCTCCCTGTGTCAGTGATGTTCTGCTCCCTGTGTCAGTGATGTTCTGCTCCATGTGTCAGTGATGTTCTGCTCCATGTTTCAGTCATGTTCTGCTCCCTGTGTCAGTGATGTTCTGCTCCCTGTATCAGTGATGTTCTGCTCCATATGTCACTGATGTCCTGCTCCATGTGTCAGTGATGTCCTGCTAGATGTGTAATTGATGTCCTGCACCATGTGTCACTGATGTCCTGCTCCATATGTCAGTGATGTCCTCCTCCATGTGTCATTGATGTCCTGCTCCATGTGTCACTGAAGTCCTGCTCCATATGTCAGTGATGTCCTGCTCCATGTGTCACTGAAGTCCTGCTCCATATGTCAGTGATGTCCTGCTCCATGTGTCAATGATGTCCTGCTCCATGTGTCATTGTTGTCCTGCTCCATATGTCAGTCATGTCCTGCTCCATGTGTCATTGATGTCCTGCTAGATGTGTCACTGATGTCCTGCTCCATATGTCAGTGATGTCCTGCTCCATGTGTCAGTGCTGTCCTGCTCCATGTGACATTGCTGTCCTGTTCCATATATCAGTAATGTCCTGCTCCATGTGTCATTGTTGTCCTGCTCCATATGTCATTGATGTCCTGCTCCATGTGTCAGTGATGTCCTGCTCCATGTGTCATTGATGTCCTGCTCCATGTGTCAGTGATGTCCTGCTCCATGTGTCATTGATGTCCTGCTCCATGTGTCAGTGATGTCCAGCTCCATGTGTCATTGATGTCCTGCTCCATGTGTCATTGTTGTCCTGCTCCATGTGTCATTGATGTCCTGCTCCATATGTCAGAGATGTCCTGCTCCATGTCTCAGTGGTGTCCTGCTCCATGTGTCATTGCTGTCCTGCACCATGTGTCATTGCTGTCCTGCTCCATATGTCAGAGATGTCCTGCTCCATGTGTCATTGCTGTCCTGCTCCATATGTCAGTGATGTCCTGCTCCATGTGTCATTGCTGTCCTGCTCCATATGTCAGTGATGTCCTGCTCCATGTCTCATTGCTGTCCTGCTCCATGTGACAGTGATGTCCTGCTTCATGTGTCATTGTTGTCCTGCTCCATGTGTCAGTGATGTCCTGCTCCATGTGTCAGTAATGTCCTGCTCCATGTGTCATTGCTGTCCTGCTCCATGTGTCATTGCTGTCCTGCTCCATAAGTCCGTGATGTCCTGCTCCATGTGTCATTGCTGTCCTGCTTCATGTGTCATTGCTGTCCTGCTCCATATGTCAGTGGTGTCCTGCTCCATATGTCAGTGATGTCCTGCTCCATGGGTCATTGATGTCCTGCTCCATATGTCAGTGATGTCCTGCTCCATGTGTCAGTGGTGTCCTGCTCCATGTGTCATTGATGTCCTGCTCCATATGTCAGTGATGTCCTGCTCCATGTGTCAGTGTTGTCCTGCTCCATGTATCATTGATGTGTTGCTCCAGATGTCAGTGCTGTCCGCCTCCATGTGTCATTGATGTCCTGCTCCATATGTATTTGATGTCCTGCTCCATATGTCAGTGATGTCCTGCTCCATGTATCATTGATATCCTGCTCCATATGTCAGTGATGTCCTGCTCCATGTGTCAGTGGTGTCCTGCTCCATGTGTCATTGATGTCTTGCTCCATAAGTCAGTGATGCCCTGCTCCATGTGTCAGTGGTGTCCTGCTCCATATGTTAGTGATGTCCTGCTCCATGTGTTAGTGATGTCCTGCTCCATGTGTCATTGATGTCCTGCTCCATATGACAATAATGTCCTGCTCCATGTGTCAGTGATGTTCTGTTCCATGTGTCAGTGATGTTCTGCTCCATATGTCATTGCTGTCCTGCTCCTTGTGTCAGTGATGTCCTGCTCCATGTGTCATTGATGTTCTGCTCCATGTGTCAGTGATGTTCTGCTCCCTGTGTCAGTGATGTTCTGCTCCATGTGTCATTGATGTTCTGCTCCATGTGTCATTGATGTCCTGCTCCTTGTGTCAGTGATGTCCTGCTCCATGTGTCATTGATGTTCTGCTCCTTGTGTCAGTGATGTCCTGCTCCATGTGTCATTGATGTTCTGCTCCATGTGTCATTGATGTTCTGCTCCATGTGTCAGTGATGTTCTGCTCCCTGTGTCAGTGATGTTCTGCCCCATGTGTCAGTGATGTTCTGCTCCCTGTGTCAGAGATGTTCTGCTCCCTGTGTCAGTGATGTTCTGCTCCATATGTCAGTGATGTCCTGCTCGATGTGTCAGTGGTGTCCTGCTCTATGTGTCATTGATGTCCTGCTCCATATGTCAGTGATGTCCTGCTCCATGTGTCAGTGATGTTCTGCTCCATATGTCAGTGATGTTCTGCTCCATGTGTCTGTGATGTCCTGCTCCATATGTCAGTAATGTTCCGCTCCATGTGTCAGTGATGTTCTGTTCCATGTGTCAGTGATGTTCTGCTCCATATGTCATTGCTGTCCTACTCCTTGTGTCAGTGATGTCCTGCTCCATGTGTCATTGATGTTCTGCTCCATGTGTCATTGATGTTCTGCTCCCTGTGTCAGTGATGTTCTGCTCCATGTGTCAGTGATGTTCTGCTCCATGTTTCAGTGATGTTCTGCTCCATATGTCACTGATGTCCTTCTCCATGTGTCAGTGATGTCCTGCTCCATGTGTCAGTGACGTTCTGCTCCATGTTTCAATGATGTTCTGCTCCATATGTCACTGATGTCCTGCTCCATGTGTCACTGATATCCTGCTCCATATGTCAGTGATGTCCTGCTTCATGTGTCATTGATGTCCTGCTCCATGTGTCACTGATGTACTGCTCCATGTGTCAGTGATGTCCTGCTCCATGTGTCATTGATGTCCTGCTCCATGTGTCAGTGATGTCCTGCTCCATGTGTCATTGATGTCCTGCTCCATGTCTCAGTGATGTCCTGCTCCATGTGTCACTGATGTCCCGCACCATGTGTCTGTGATGTCCTGCTCCATGTGTCACTGATGTCCTTCTCCATATGTCAGTGATGTCCTGCTCCATGTGTCATTGATGTCCTGCTCCATTTGTCACTGGTGTCCTGCTCCATATGTCAGTGATGTCCTGCTCCATGTGTCAGTGATGTCCTGCTCCATGTGTAATTGATGTCCCGCACCATGTTTCAGTGATGTCCTGCTCGATATGTAATTGATGACCCGCACCATATGTCAGTGATGTCCTGCTCCATGTGTCATTGATGTCCCACACCATGTGTCAGTTATGTCCTGCTCCATGTGTCAGTGATGTCCTGCTCCATGTGTCATTGATGTCCTGCTCCATGTGTCATTGATGTCCTGCTACATGTGTCAGTGATGTCCTGCTCCATGTGTCATTGATGTCCTGCTCCATGTGTCAGTGATGTCCTGCTCCATATGTCATTAATGTCCTGCTCCATCTGTCATTGATGTCCTGCTCCATATGTCATTGATGTGCTGCTCCATATGTCAGTGATGTCCTGCTCCATGTGTCAGTGATGTCCTGCTACATGTGTCAGTGATGTCCTGCTCCATGTGTCAGTGATGTCCTGCTCCATGTGTCATTGATGTCCTGCTCCATGTGTCATTGATGTCCTGCTACATGTGTCAGTGATGTCCTGCTCCATGTGTCATTGATGTCCTGCTCCATGTGTCAGTGATGTCCTGCTCCATATGTCATTGATGTCCTGCTCCATCTGTCATTGATGTCCTGCTCCATATGTCATTGATGTGCTGCTCCATATGTCAGTGATGTCCTGCTCCATGTGTCAGTGATGTCCTGCTCCATCTGTCATTGATGTCCTGCTCCATATGTCATTGATGTGCTGCTCCATATGTCAGTGATGTCCTGCTCCATGTGTCATTGATATCCTGCTCCATATGTCAGTGATGTCCTGCTCCATGTGTCATTGATGTCTTGCTCCATATGTCAGTGATGTCCTGCTCCATGTGTCATTGATGTCCTGCTCCATATGTCATTGATGTCCTGCTCCATATGTCAGTGATGTCCTGCTCCATGTGTCATTGATGTCTTGCTCCATATGTCAGTGATGTCCTGCTCCATATGTCAGTGGTGTCCTGCTCCACGTATCATTGATGTCCTGCTCCATATGTCAGTGATGTCCTGCTCCATGTGTCATTGATGTCCTGCTCCATGTGTCAGTAATGTTCTGCTCCATATGTCAGTGATGTCCTGCTCCATGTGTCATTGATGTCTTGCTCCATATGTCAGTGATGTCCTGCTCCATGTGTCAGTGGTGTCCTGCTCCATGTGTCATTGATGTCCTGCTCCATATGTCAGTGATGTCCTGCTCCATGTGTCATTGATGTCCTGCTCCATGTGTCAGTAATGTTCTGCTCCATGTGTCAGTGATGTCCTGCTCCATATGTCAATAATGTCCTGCTCCATGTGTCAGTGATGTTCCGTTCCATGTGTCAGTGATGTTCTGCTCCATATGTCATTGCTGTCCTGCTCCTTGTGTCAGTGATGTCCTGCTCCATGTGTCATTGATGTTCTGCTCCATATGTCACTGATGTCCTGCTCCATGTGTCAGTGATGTCCTGCTCCATGTGTCAGTGATGTTCTGCTCCATGTTTCAATGATGTTCTGCTCCATATGTCACTGATGTCCTGCTCCATATGTGACTGATATCCTGCTCCATATGTCAGTGATGTCCTGCTCCATGTGTCATTGATGTCCTGCTCCATGTGTCACTGATGTACTGCTCCATATGTCAGTGATGTCCTGCTCCATGTGTCAGTGATGTCCTGCTCCATGTGTCATTGATGTCCTGCTCCATGTGTCAGTGATGTCCTGCTCCATGTGTCATTGATGTCCTGCTCCATGTCTCAGTGATGTCCTGCTCCATGTGTCACTGATGTCCCGCACCATGTGTCTGTGATGTCGTGCTCTATGTGTCATTGATGTCCTGCTCCATGTGTCACTGATGTCCTTCTCCATATGTCAGTGATGTCCTGCTCCATGTGTCATTGATGTCCTGCTCCATGTGTCACTGGTGTCCTGCTCCATATGTCAGTGATGTCCTGCTCCATGTGTCAGTGATGTCCTGCTCCATGTGTAATTGATGTCCCGCACCATGTGTCATTGATGTCCTGCTCCATGTGTCACTGATGTCCTTCTCCATATGTCAGTGATGTCCTGCTCCATGTGTCACTGGTGTCCTGCTCCATATGTCATTGATGTCCTGCTCCATGTGTCATTGATGTCCTGCTCCATATGTCAGTGATGTCCTGCTCCATGTGTCATTGATGTCCTGCTCCATATGTCAGTGATGTCCCGCACCATGTGTCATTGATGTCCTGCTCCATGTGTCACTGATGTCCTTCTCCATATGTCAGTGATGTCCTGCTCCATGTGTCACTGGTGTCCTGCTCCATATGTCATTGATGTCCTGCTCCATGTGTCATTGATGTCCTGCTCCATATGTCAGTGATGTCCTGCTCCATGTGTCATTGATGTCCTGCTCCATGTGTCACAGGTGTCCTGCTCCATATGTCATTGATGTCCTGCTCCATGTGTCATTGATGTCCTGCTCCATATGTCAGTGATGTCCTGCTCCATGTGTCATTGATATCCTGCTCCATATGTCAGTGATGTCCTGCTCCATGTGTCATTGATGTCTTGCTCCATATTTCAGTGATGTCCTGCTCCATGTGTCATTGATGTCCTGCTCCATATGTCATTGATGTCCTGCTCCATATGTCAGTGATGTCCTGCTCCATGTGTCATTGATGTCTTGCTCCATATCTCAGTGATGTCCTGCTCCATGTGTCAGTGGTGTCCTGCTCCATGTATCATTGATGTCCTGCTCCATATGTCAGTGATGTCCTGCTCCATGTGTCATTGATGTCCTGCTCCATGTGTCAGTAATGTTCTGCTCCATATGTCAGTGATGTCCTGCTCCATGTGTCATTGATGTCTTGCTCCATATGTCAGTGATGTCCTGCTCCATGTGTCAGTGGTGTCCTGCTCCATGTGTCATTGATGTCCTGCTCCATATGTCAGTGATGTCCTGCTCCATGTGTCATTGATGTCCTGCTCCATGTGTCAGTAATGTTCTGCTCCATGTGTCAGTGATGTCCTGCTCCATATGTCAATAATGTCCTGCTCCATGTGTCAGTGATGTTCCGTTCCATGTGTCAGTGATGTTCTGCTCCATATGTCATTGCAGTCCTGCTCCTTGTGTCAGTGATGTCCTGCTCCATGTATCATTAATGTTCTGCTCCATGTGTCAGTGATGTTCTGCTCCCTGTGTCAGTGATGTTCTGCTCCCTGTGTCAGTGATGTTCTGCTCCATGTGTCAGTGATGTCCTTTTCCATGTGTTAGTGATGTCCTGCTCCATATGTCAGTGATGTCCTGCTCCATGTGTCAGTGATGTCCTGCTCCATGTGTCAGTAATGTCCTGCTCCATGTGTCAGTGATGTCCTGCTCCATATGTCAGTGATGTTCTGCTCCATGTGTCAGTGATGTCCTGCTCCATATGTCAGTAATGTCCTGCTCCAAGTCTCAGTGATGTTCTGTTCCATGTGTCAGTGATGTTCTGCTCCATATGTCATTGCTGTCCTGCTCCTTGTGTCAGTGATGTCCTGCTCCATGTGTCATTGATGTTCAGCTCCATGTGTCAGTGATGATCTGCTCCCTGTGTCAGTGATGTTCTGCTCCCTGTGTCAGTGATGTTCTGCTCCATGTGTCAGTGATGTTCTGCTCCATGTGTCAGTGATGTTCGGCTCCCTGTGTCAGTGATGTTCTGCTCCCTGTGTCAGTGATGTTCTGCTCCATATGTCACTGATGTCCTGCTCCATGTGTCAGTGCTGTCCTGCTCCATGTGTCATTGATGTCCTGCTCCATGTGTAATTGATGTCCTGCTCCATCTGTCAGTGATGTCCTGCTAGATGTGTAATTGATGTCCCGCACCATGTGTCACTGATGTCCTGCTCCATATTTCAGTGATGTCCTGCTCCATGTGTCATTGATGTCCTGCTCCATGTGTCACTGATGTCCTGCTCCATATGTCAGTAATGTCCTGCTCCATGTGTCAGTGATGTCCTGCTCCATGTGTCATTGATGTCCTGCTCCATGTGTCAGTGCTGTCCTGCTCCATGTGTCATTGATGTCCTGCTCCATGTGTAATTGATGTCCTGCTCCATCTGTCAGTGATGTCCTGCTCCATGTGTCAGTAATGTCCTGCTCCATGTGTCAGTGATGTCCTGCTCCATGTGTCTGTGATGTCCTGCTCCATGTGTAATTGATGTCCTGCTCCATGTTTCATTGATGTCCCGCACCATGTGCCATTGATGTCCTGCTCCATGTGTCAGTGATGTCCTGCTCCATGTGTCTGTGATGTTCTGCTCCATGTGTCAGTGATGTTCTGCTCCATGTTTCAGTGATGTTCTGCTCCCTGTGTCAGTGATGTTCTGCTCCATGTGTCAGTGATGTTCTGCTCCATATGTCACTGATGTCCTGCTCCATGTGTCAATGATGTCGTGCTCCATGTGTCATTATTGTCCTGCTCCATATGTCAGTGATGTCCTGCTCCATGTGTCACTGAAGTCCTGCTCCATATGTCAGTCATGTCCTGCTCCATGTGTCTTTGTTGTCCTGCTCAATATGTCAGTCATGTCCTTCTCCATGTGTCATTGATGTCCTGCTCCATGTGTCACTGATGTCCTGCTCCATATGTCAGTGATGCCCTGCTCCATGTGTCAGTGCTGTCCTGCTCCATGTGTCATTGTTGTCCTGCTCCATGTGTCAGTGATGTCCTGCTCCATGTGTCATTGCTGTCCTGTTCCATATGTCAGTAATCTCCTGCTCCATGTGTCATTGTTGTCCTGCTCCATATGTCATTGATGTCCTGCTCCATGTGTCAGTGATGTCCTGCTCCATGTGTCAATGATGTCCTGCTCCATGTGTCAGTGATGTCCTGCTCCAAGTGTCAGTGATGTTCTGCTCCATATGTCATTGCTGTCCTGCTCCTTGTGTCAGTGATGTCCTGCTCCATGTGTCATTGATGTTCTGCTCCATGTGTCAGTGATGATCTGCTCCCTGTGTCAGTGATGTCCTGCTCCCTGTGTCAGTGATGTTCTGCTCCATGTGTCAGTGATGTTCTGCTCCATGTGTCAGTGATGTTCGGCTCCCTGTGTCAGTGATGTTCTGCTCCCTGTGTCTGTGATGTTCTGCTCCATATGTCACTGATGTCCTGCTCCATGTATCAGTGATGTCCTGCTCCATGTGTCAGTGATGTCCTGCTAGATGTGTAATTGATGTCCCGCACCATGTGTCACTGATGTCCTGCTCCATATGTCAGTGATGTCCTGCTCCATGTGTCATTGATGTCCTGCTCCATGTGTCACTGATGTCTTGCTCCATATGTCAGTAATGTCCTGCTCCATGTGTCAGTGATGTCCTGCTCCATGTGTCATTGATGTCCTGCTCCATGTGTCAGTGCTGTCCTGCTCCATGTGTCATTGATGTCCTGCTCCATGTGTAATTGATGTCCTGCTCCATCTGTCAGTGATGTCCTGCTCCATGTGTCATTGATGTCTTGCTCCATATGTCAGTGATGTCCTGCTCCATGTGTCAGTGGTGTCCTGCTCCATGTGTCATTGATGTCCTGCTCCATATGTCAGTGATGTCCTGCTCCATGTGTCATTGATGTCCTGCTCCATGTGTCAGTAATGTTCTGCTCCATGTGTCAGTGATGTCCTGCTCCATATGTCAATAATGTCCTGCTCCATGTGTCAGTGATGTTCCGTTCCATGTGTCAGTGATGTTCTGCTCCATATGTCATTGCTGTCCTGCTCCTTGTGTCAGTGATGTCCTGCTCCATGTGTCATTGATGTTCTGCTCCATATGTCACTGATGTCCTGCTCCATGTGTCAGTGATGTCCTGCTCCATGTGTCAGTGATGTTCTGCTCCATGTTTCAATGATGTTCTGCTCCATATGTCACTGATGTCCTGCTCCATATGTGACTGATATCCTGCTCCATATGTCAGTGATGTCCTGCTCCATGTGTCATTGATGTCCTGCTCCATGTGTCACTGATGTACTGCTCCATATGTCAGTGATGTCCTGCTCCATGTGTCAGTGATGTCCTGCTCCATGTGTCATTGATGTCCTGCTCCATGTGTCAGTGATGTCCTGCTCCATGTGTCATTGATGTCCTGCTCCATGTCTCAGTGATGTCCTGCTCCATGTGTCACTGATGTCCCGCACCATGTGTCTGTGATGTCGTGCTCTATGTGTCATTGATGTCCTGCTCCATGTGTCACTGATGTCCTTCTCCATATGTCAGTGATGTCCTGCTCCATGTGTCATTGATGTCCTGCTCCATGTGTCACTGGTGTCCTGCTCCATATGTCAGTGATGTCCTGCTCCATGTGTCAGTGATGTCCTGCTCCATGTGTAATTGATGTCCCGCACCATGTGTCATTGATGTCCTGCTCCATGTGTCACTGATGTCCTTCTCCATATGTCAGTGATGTCCTGCTCCATGTGTCACTGGTGTCCTGCTCCATATGTCATTGATGTCCTGCTCCATGTGTCATTGATGTCCTGCTCCATATGTCAGTGATGTCCTGCTCCATGTGTCATTGATGTCCTGCTCCATATGTCAGTGATGTCCCGCACCATGTGTCATTGATGTCCTGCTCCATGTGTCACTGATGTCCTTCTCCATATGTCAGTGATGTCCTGCTCCATGTGTCACTGGTGTCCTGCTCCATATGTCATTGATGTCCTGCTCCATGTGTCATTGATGTCCTGCTCCATATGTCAGTGATGTCCTGCTCCATGTGTCATTGATGTCCTGCTCCATGTGTCACAGGTGTCCTGCTCCATATGTCATTGATGTCCTGCTCCATGTGTCATTGATGTCCTGCTCCATATGTCAGTGATGTCCTGCTCCATGTGTCATTGATATCCTGCTCCATATGTCAGTGATGTCCTGCTCCATGTGTCATTGATGTCTTGCTCCATATTTCAGTGATGTCCTGCTCCATGTGTCATTGATGTCCTGCTCCATATGTCATTGATGTCCTGCTCCATATGTCAGTGATGTCCTGCTCCATGTGTCATTGATGTCTTGCTCCATATCTCAGTGATGTCCTGCTCCATGTGTCAGTGGTGTCCTGCTCCATGTATCATTGATGTCCTGCTCCATATGTCAGTGATGTCCTGCTCCATGTGTCATTGATGTCCTGCTCCATGTGTCAGTAATGTTCTGCTCCATATGTCAGTGATGTCCTGCTCCATGTGTCATTGATGTCTTGCTCCATATGTCAGTGATGTCCTGCTCCATGTGTCAGTGGTGTCCTGCTCCATGTGTCATTGATGTCCTGCTCCATATGTCAGTGATGTCCTGCTCCATGTGTCATTGATGTCCTGCTCCATGTGTCAGTAATGTTCTGCTCCATGTGTCAGTGATGTCCTGCTCCATATGTCAATAATGTCCTGCTCCATGTGTCAGTGATGTTCCGTTCCATGTGTCAGTGATGTTCTGCTCCATATGTCATTGCAGTCCTGCTCCTTGTGTCAGTGATGTCCTGCTCCATGTATCATTAATGTTCTGCTCCATGTGTCAGTGATGTTCTGCTCCCTGTGTCAGTGATGTTCTGCTCCCTGTGTCAGTGATGTTCTGCTCCATGTGTCAGTGATGTCCTTTTCCATGTGTTAGTGATGTCCTGCTCCATATGTCAGTGATGTCCTGCTCCATGTGTCAGTGATGTCCTGCTCCATGTGTCAGTAATGTCCTGCTCCATGTGTCAGTGATGTCCTGCTCCATATGTCAGTGATGTTCTGCTCCATGTGTCAGTGATGTCCTGCTCCATATGTCAGTAATGTCCTGCTCCAAGTCTCAGTGATGTTCTGTTCCATGTGTCAGTGATGTTCTGCTCCATATGTCATTGCTGTCCTGCTCCTTGTGTCAGTGATGTCCTGCTCCATGTGTCATTGATGTTCAGCTCCATGTGTCAGTGATGATCTGCTCCCTGTGTCAGTGATGTTCTGCTCCCTGTGTCAGTGATGTTCTGCTCCATGTGTCAGTGATGTTCTGCTCCATGTGTCAGTGATGTTCGGCTCCCTGTGTCAGTGATGTTCTGCTCCCTGTGTCAGTGATGTTCTGCTCCATATGTCACTGATGTCCTGCTCCATGTGTCAGTGCTGTCCTGCTCCATGTGTCATTGATGTCCTGCTCCATGTGTAATTGATGTCCTGCTCCATCTGTCAGTGATGTCCTGCTAGATGTGTAATTGATGTCCCGCACCATGTGTCACTGATGTCCTGCTCCATATTTCAGTGATGTCCTGCTCCATGTGTCATTGATGTCCTGCTCCATGTGTCACTGATGTCCTGCTCCATATGTCAGTAATGTCCTGCTCCATGTGTCAGTGATGTCCTGCTCCATGTGTCATTGATGTCCTGCTCCATGTGTCAGTGCTGTCCTGCTCCATGTGTCATTGATGTCCTGCTCCATGTGTAATTGATGTCCTGCTCCATCTGTCAGTGATGTCCTGCTCCATGTGTCAGTAATGTCCTGCTCCATGTGTCAGTGATGTCCTGCTCCATGTGTCTGTGATGTCCTGCTCCATGTGTAATTGATGTCCTGCTCCATGTTTCATTGATGTCCCGCACCATGTGCCATTGATGTCCTGCTCCATGTGTCAGTGATGTCCTGCTCCATGTGTCTGTGATGTTCTGCTCCATGTGTCAGTGATGTTCTGCTCCATGTTTCAGTGATGTTCTGCTCCCTGTGTCAGTGATGTTCTGCTCCATGTGTCAGTGATGTTCTGCTCCATATGTCACTGATGTCCTGCTCCATGTGTCAATGATGTCGTGCTCCATGTGTCATTATTGTCCTGCTCCATATGTCAGTGATGTCCTGCTCCATGTGTCACTGAAGTCCTGCTCCATATGTCAGTCATGTCCTGCTCCATGTGTCTTTGTTGTCCTGCTCAATATGTCAGTCATGTCCTTCTCCATGTGTCATTGATGTCCTGCTCCATGTGTCACTGATGTCCTGCTCCATATGTCAGTGATGCCCTGCTCCATGTGTCAGTGCTGTCCTGCTCCATGTGTCATTGTTGTCCTGCTCCATGTGTCAGTGATGTCCTGCTCCATGTGTCATTGCTGTCCTGTTCCATATGTCAGTAATCTCCTGCTCCATGTGTCATTGTTGTCCTGCTCCATATGTCATTGATGTCCTGCTCCATGTGTCAGTGATGTCCTGCTCCATGTGTCAATGATGTCCTGCTCCATGTGTCAGTGATGTCCTGCTCCAAGTGTCAGTGATGTTCTGCTCCATATGTCATTGCTGTCCTGCTCCTTGTGTCAGTGATGTCCTGCTCCATGTGTCATTGATGTTCTGCTCCATGTGTCAGTGATGATCTGCTCCCTGTGTCAGTGATGTCCTGCTCCCTGTGTCAGTGATGTTCTGCTCCATGTGTCAGTGATGTTCTGCTCCATGTGTCAGTGATGTTCGGCTCCCTGTGTCAGTGATGTTCTGCTCCCTGTGTCTGTGATGTTCTGCTCCATATGTCACTGATGTCCTGCTCCATGTATCAGTGATGTCCTGCTCCATGTGTCAGTGATGTCCTGCTAGATGTGTAATTGATGTCCCGCACCATGTGTCACTGATGTCCTGCTCCATATGTCAGTGATGTCCTGCTCCATGTGTCATTGATGTCCTGCTCCATGTGTCACTGATGTCTTGCTCCATATGTCAGTAATGTCCTGCTCCATGTGTCAGTGATGTCCTGCTCCATGTGTCATTGATGTCCTGCTCCATGTGTCAGTGCTGTCCTGCTCCATGTGTCATTGATGTCCTGCTCCATGTGTAATTGATGTCCTGCTCCATCTGTCAGTGATGTCCTGCTCCATGTGTCATTGATGTCTTGCTCCATATGTCAGTGATGTCCTGCTCCATGTGTCAGTGGTGTCCTGCTCCATGTGTCATTGATGTCCTGCTCCATATGTCAGTGATGTCCTGCTCCATGTGTCATTGATGTCCTGCTCCATGTGTCAGTAATGTTCTGCTCCATGTGTCAGTGATGTCCTGCTCCATATGTCAATAATGTCCTGCTCCATGTGTCAGTGATGTTCCGTTCCATGTGTCAGTGATGTTCTGCTCCATATGTCATTGCTGTCCTGCTCCTTGTGTCAGTGATGTCCTGCTCCATGTGTCATTGATGTTCTGCTCCATATGTCACTGATGTCCTGCTCCATGTGTCAGTGATGTCCTGCTCCATGTGTCAGTGATGTTCTGCTCCATGTTTCAATGATGTTCTGCTCCATATGTCACTGATGTCCTGCTCCATATGTGACTGATATCCTGCTCCATATGTCAGTGATGTCCTGCTCCATGTGTCATTGATGTCCTGCTCCATGTGTCACTGATGTACTGCTCCATATGTCAGTGATGTCCTGCTCCATGTGTCAGTGATGTCCTGCTCCATGTGTCATTGATGTCCTGCTCCATGTGTCAGTGATGTCCTGCTCCATGTGTCATTGATGTCCTGCTCCATGTCTCAGTGATGTCCTGCTCCATGTGTCACTGATGTCCCGCACCATGTGTCTGTGATGTCGTGCTCTATGTGTCATTGATGTCCTGCTCCATGTGTCACTGATGTCCTTCTCCATATGTCAGTGATGTCCTGCTCCATGTGTCATTGATGTCCTGCTCCATGTGTCACTGGTGTCCTGCTCCATATGTCAGTGATGTCCTGCTCCATGTGTCAGTGATGTCCTGCTCCATGTGTAATTGATGTCCCGCACCATATGTCATTGATGTCCTGCTCCATGTGTCACTGATGTCCTTCTCCATATGTCAGTGATGTCCTGCTCCAAGTGTCAGTGATGTTCTGCTCCATATGTCATTGCTTTCCTGCTCCTTGTGTCAGTGATGTCCTGCTCCATGTGTCATTGATGTTCTGCTCCATGTGTCAGTGATGATCTGCTCCCTGTGTCAGTGATGTCCTGCTCCCTGTGTCAGTGATGTTCTGCTCCATGTGTCAGTGATGTTCTGCTCCATGTGTCAGTGATGTTCGGCTCCCTGTGTCAGTGATGTTCTGCTCCCTGTGTCTGTGATGTTCTGCTCCATATGTCACTGATGTCCTGCTCCATGTATCAGTGATGTCCTGCTCCATGTGTCAGTGATGTCCTGCTAGATGTGTAATTGATGTCCCGCACCATGTGTCACTGATGTCCTGCTCCATATGTCAGTGATGTCCTGCTCCATGTGTCATTGATGTCCTGCTCCATGTGTCACTGATGTCTTGCTCCATATGTCAGTAATGTCCTGCTCCATGTGTCAGTGATGTCCTGCTCCATGTGTCATTGATGTCCTGCTCCATGTGTCAGTGCTGTCCTGCTCCATGTGTCATTGATGTCCTGCTCCATGTGTAATTGATGTCCTGCTCCATCTGTCAGTGATGTCCTGCTCCATGTGTCAGTAATGTCCTGCTCCATGTGTCAGTGATGTCCTGCTCCATGTGTCTGTGATGTCCTGCTCCATGTGTAATTGATGTCCTGCTCCATGTTTCATTGATGTCCCGCACCATGTGTCATTGATGTCCTGCTCCATGTGTCAGTGATGTCCTGCTCCATGTGTCTGTGATGTTCTGCTCCATGTGTCAGTGATGTTCTGCTCCATGTTTCAGTGATGTTCTGCTCCCTGTGTCAGTGATGTTCTGCTCCATGTGTCAGTGATGTTCTGCTCCATATGTCAATGATGTCGTGCTCCATGTGTCATTATTGTCCTGCTCCATATGTCAGTGATGTCCTGCTCCATGTGTCACTGAAGTCCTGCTCCATATGTCAGTGATGTCCTGCTCCATGTGTCATTGTTGTCCTGCTCCATATTTCAGTCATGTCCTGCTCCATGTGTCATTGATGTCCTGCTCCATGTGTCACTGATGTCCTGCTCCATATGTCAGTGATGTCCTGCTCCATGTGTCAGTGCTGTCCTGCTCCATGTGTCATTGATGTCCTGCTCCATATGTCATTGATGTCCTGCTCCATGTGTCAGTGATGTCCTGCTCCATGTGTCATTGATGTCCTGCTCCATGTGTCAGTGATGTCCTGCTCCATGCGTCATTGATGTCCTGCTCCATGTGTCAGTGATGTCCTGCTCCAAGTGTCATTGATGTCCTGCTCCATGTGTCATTGATGTCCTGCTCCATGTGTCAATGATGTCCTGCTCCATGTGCCATTGTCGTCCTGCTCCATATGTCATTTCTGTCCTGCTCCATGTGTCATTGCTGTCCTGCTCCATCGGTCCGTGATTTCCTGCTCCATGTGTCATTGCTGTCCTGCTCCATATGTCAGTGATGTCCTGCTCCATGTGTCATTGCTGTCCTGCTCCATATGTCAGTGATGTCCTGCTCCATGTCTCATTGCTGTCCTGCTCCATGTGTCACTGAAGTCCTGCTCCATATGTCAGTGATGTCCTGCTCCATGTGTCATTGTTGTCCTGCTCCATATGTCAGTCATGTCCTGCTCCATGTGTCATTGATGTCCTGCTCCATGTGTCACTGATGTCCTGCTCCATATGTCAGTGATGTCCTGCTCCATGTGTCAGTGCTGTCCTGCTCCATGTGTCATTGTTGTCCTGCTCCATGTGTCAGTGATGTCCTGCTCCATGTGTCATTGCTGTCCTGTTCCATATGTCAGTAATGTCCTGATCCATGTGTCATTGTTGTCCTGCTCCATATGTCATTGATGTCCTGCTCCATGTGTCAGTGATGTCCTGCTCCATGTGTCATTGATGTCCTGCTCCATGTGTCAGTGATGTCCTGCTCCATGTGTCAATGATGTCCTGCTCCATGTGCCATTGTCGTCCTGCTCCATATGTCAGAGATGTCCTGCTCCATGTCTCAGTGGTGTCCTGCTCCAGGTGTCATTGCAGTCCTGCTCCATGTGTCATTGCTGTCCTGCTCCATATGTCAGTAATGTCCTGCTCCATGTGTCATTGCTGTCCTGCTCCATATGTCAGTGATGTCCTGCTCCATGTGTCATTGATGTCCTGCTCCATATGTCAGTGTTGTCCTGCTCCATGTGTCAGTGATGTCCTGCTCCATGTGTCAGTGATGTCCTGCTCCCTGTGTCAGCAATGTCCTGCTCCATGTGTCATTGCTGTCCTGCTCCATGTGTCATTGCTGTCCTGCTCCATAGGTCCGTGATGTCCTGCTCCATGTGTCATTGCTGTCCTGCTCCATATGTCAGTGATGTCCTGCTCCATGTGTCATTGCTGTCCTGCTCCATATGTCAGTGATGTCCTGCTCCATGTGTCATTGCTGTCCTGCTCCATATGTCAGTGATGTCCTGCTCCATGTCTCATTGCTGTCTTGCTCCATGTGTCAGTGATGTCCTGTTTCATGTGTCATTGTTGTCCTGCTCCATGTGTCAGTGATGTCCTGCTCCATGTGTCAGTGATGTCCTGCTCCATGTGTCATTGTTGTCCTGCTCCATGTGTCAGTAATGTCCTGCTCCATGTGTCATTGCTGTCCTGCTCCATGTGTCATTGCTGTCCTGCTCCATAAGTCCGTGATGTCCTGCTCCATGTGTCATTGCTGTCCTGCTCCATATGTCAGTGGTGTCCTGCTCCATATGTCAGTGATGTCCTGCTCCATGTGTCATTGATGTCCTGCTCCATATGTCAGTGATGTCCTGCTCCATGTGTCAGTGGTGTCCTGCTCCATGTGTCATTGATGTCCTGCTCCATATGTCAGTGATGTCCTGCTCCATGTGTCAGTGTTGTCCTGCTCCATGTATCATTGATGTCCTGCTCCATATGTCAGTGATGTCCTCCTCCATGTGTCGTTGATGTCCTGCTCCATGTGTCAGTGATGTCCTGCTCCATGTGTCATTGATATCCTGCTCCATATGTCAGTGATGTCCTGCTCCATGTGTCAGTGGTGTCCTGCTCCATGTGTCATTGATGTCTTGCTCCATAAGTCAGTGATGTCCTGCTCCATGTGTCAGTGGTGTCCTGCTCCATGTGTCATTGATGTCCTGCTCCATATGTTAGTGATGTCCTGCTCCATGTGTTAGTGATGTCCTGCTCCATGTGTCTTTGCTGTCCTGCTCCATACGTCAATGATGTCCTGCTCCATGTCTCAGTGATGTCCTGCTAGATGTGTAATTGATGTTCTGCTCCATGTGTCATTGATGTTCTGCTCCCTGTGTCAGTGATGTTCTGCTCCATGTGTCAGTGATGTTCTGCTCCATGTTTCAGTGATGTTCTGCTCCCTGTGTCAGTGATGTTCTGCTCCATATGTCAGTGATGTCCTGCTCCTTGTGTCAGTGATGTCCTTCTCCATGTGTCATTGATGTTCTGCTCCATGTGTCATTGATGTCCTGCTCCATGTGTCAGTGATGTCCTGCTCCAAGTGTCAGTGATGTTCTGCTCCAAATGTCATTGCTGTCCTGCTCCTTGTGTCAGTGATGTCCTGCTCCATGTGTCATTGATGTTCTGCTCCATGTGTCAGTGATGATCTGCTCCCTGTGTCAGTGATGTCCTGCTCCCTGTGTCAGTGATGTTCTGCTCCATGTGTCAGTGATGTTCTGCTCCATGTGTCAGTGATGTTCGGCTCCCGGTGTCAGTGATGTTCTGCTCCCTGTGTCTGTGATGTTCTGCTCCATATGTCACTGATGTCCTGCTCCATGTATCAGTCATGTCCTGCTCCATGTGTCAGTGATGTCCTGCTAGATGTGTAATTGATGTCCCGCACCATGTGTCACCGATGTCCTGCTCCATATGTCAGTGATGTCCTGCTCCATGTGTCATTGATGTCCTGCTCCATGTGTCACTGATGTCCTGCTCCATATGTCAGTAATGTCCTGCTCCATGTGTCAGTGATGTCCTGCTCCATGTGTCAGTGATGTCCTGCTCCATGTGTCATTGATGTCCTGCTCCATGTGTAATTGATGTCCTGCTCCATCTGTCAGTGATGTCCTGCTCCATGTGTCAGTAATGTCCTGCTCCATGTGTCAGTGATGTCCTGCTCCATGTGTCTGTGATGTCCTGCTCCATGTGTAATTGATGTCCTGCTCCATGCTTCATTGATGTCCCGCACCATGTGTCATTGATGTCCTGCTCCATGTGTCAGTGATGTCCTGCTCCATGTGTCTGTGATGTTCTGCTCCATGTGTCAGTGATGTTCTGCTCCATGTTTCAGTGATGTTCTGCTCCATGTGTCATTGATGTCCTGCTCCATGTGTCAGTGCTGTCCTGCTCCATGTGTCATTGATGTCCTGCTCCATGTGTAATTGATGTCCTGCTCCATCTGTCAGTGATGTCCTGCTCCATGTGTCAGTAATGTCCTGCTCCATGTGTCAGTAATGTCCTGCTCCATGTGTCAGTGATGTCCTGCTCCATGTGTCTGTGATGTCCTGCTCCATGTGTAATTGATGTCCTGCTCCATGTTTCATTGATGTCCCGCACCATGTGTCATTGATGTCCTGCTCCATGTGTCAGTGATGTCCTGCTCCATGTGTCTGTGATGTTCTGCTCCATGTGTCAGTGATGTTCTGCTCCATGTTTCAGTGATGTTCTGCTCCCTGTGTCAGTGATGTTCTGCTCCATGTGTCAGTGATGTTCTGCTCCATATGTCAATGATGTTGTGCTCCATGTGTCATTATTGTCCTGCTCCATATGTCAGTGATGTCCTGCTCCATGTGTCACTGAAGTCCTGCTCCATATGTCAGTGATGTCCTGCTCCATGTGTCATTGTTGTCCTGCTCCATATTTCAGTCATGTCCTGCTCCATATGTCAGTGATGTCCTGCTCCATGTGTCACTGAAGTCCTGCTCCATATGTCAGTGATGTCCTGCTCCATGTGTCAGTGCTGTCCTGCTCCATGTGTCATTGTTGTCCTGCTCCATGTGTCAGTGATGTCCTGCTCCATGTGTCATTGCTGTCCTGTTCCATATGTCAGTAATGTCCTGATCCATGTGTCATTGTTGTCCTGCTCCATATGTCATTGATGTCCTGCTCCATGTGTCAGTGATGTCCTGCTCCAAGTGTCATTGATGTCCTGCTCCATGTGTCATTGATGTCCTGCTCCATGTGTCAGTGATGTCCTGCTCCATGTGTCAATGATGTCCTGCTCCATGTGCCATTGTCGTCCTGCTCCATATGTCATTTCTGTCCTGCTCCATGTGTCAGTGATGTCCTGCTCCAAGTGTCATTGATGTCCTGCTCCATGTGTCATTGATGTCCTGCTCCATGTGTCAATGATGTCCTGCTCCATGTGCCATTGTCGTCCTGCTCCATATGTCATTTCTGTCCTGCTCCATGTGTCAGTGATGTCCTGCTCCAAGTGTCATTGATGTCCTGCTCCATGTGTCAGTGATGTCCTGCTCCATGTGTCAATGATGTCCTGCTCCATGTGCCATTGTCGTCCTGCTCCATATGTCATTTCTGTCCAGCTCCATGTGTCAGTGATGTCCTGCTCCAAGTGTCATTGATGTCCTGCTCCATGTGTCAATGATGTCCTGCTCCATGTGCCATTGTCGTCCTGCTCCATATGTCATTTCTGTCCTGCTCCATGTGTCATTGCTGTCCTGCTCCATAGGTCCGTGATGTCCTGCTCCATGTGTCATTGCTGTCCTGCTCCATATGTCAGTGATGTCCTGCTCCATGTCTCATTGCTGTCCTGCTCCATGTGTCACTGAAGTCCTGCTCCATATGTCAGTGATGTCCTGCTCCATGTGTCATTGTTGTCCTGCTCCATATGTCAGTCATGTCCTGCTCCATGTGTCATTGATGTCCTGCTCCATGTGTCACTGATGTCCTGCTCCATATGTCAGTGATGTCCTGCACCATGTGTCAGTGCTGTCCTGCTCCATGTGTCATTGTTGTCCTGCTCCATGTGTCAGTGATGTCCTGCTCCATGTGTCATTGCTGTCCTGTTCCATATGTCAGTAATGTCCTGATCCATGTGTCATTGTTGTCCTGCTCCATATGTCATTGATGTCCTGCTCCATGTGTCAGTGATGTCCTGCTCCATATGTCAGTGATGTCCTGCTCCATGTGTCAGTGCTGTCCTGCTCCATGTGTCATTGTTGTCCTGCTCCATGTGTCAGTGATGTCCTGCTCCATGTGTCATTGCTGTCCTGTTCCATATGTCAGTAATGTCCTGATCCATGTGTCATTGTTGTCCTGCTCCATATGTCATTGATGTCCTGCTCCATGTGTCAGTGATGTCCTGCTCCATATGTCAGTCATGTCCTGCTCCATGTGTCATTGATGTCCTGCTCCATGTGTCACTGATGTCCTGCTCCATATGTCAGTGATGTCCTGCTCCATATGTCAGTGATGTCCTGCTCCATGTGTCATTGTTGTCCTGCTCCATGTGTCAGTGATGTCCTGCTCCATGTGTCATTGCTGTCCTGTTCCATATGTCAGTAATGTCCTGATCCATGTGTCATTGTTGTCCTGCTCCATGTGTCATTGATGTCCTGCTCCATGTGTCAGTGATGTCCTGCTCCATGCGTCATTGATGTCCTGCTCCATGTGTCAGTGATGTCCTGCTCCATGTGTCATTGATGTCCTGCTCCATGTGTCAGTGATGTCCTGCTCCATGTGTCAATGATGTCCTGCTCCATGTGCCATTGTCGTCCTGCTCCATGTGTCAGTAATGTCCTGATCCATGTGTCATTGTTGTCCTGCTCCATATGTCATTGATGTCCTGCTCCATGTGTCAGTGATGTCCTGCTCCATGTGTCATTGATGTCCTGCTCCATGTGTCAGTGATGTCCTGCTCCATGCTTCATTGATGTCCTGCTCCATGTCTCAGTGGTGTCCTGCTCCAGGTTTCATTGCTGTCCTGCTCCATGTGTCATTGCTGTCCTGCTCCATATGTCAGTAATGTCCTGCTCCATGTGTCATTGCTGTCCTGCTCCATATGTCAGTGATGTCCTGCTCCATGTGTCATTGATGTCCTGCTCCATATGTCAGTGTTGTCCTGCTCCATGTGTCAGTGATGTCCTGCTCCATGTGTCAGTGATGTCCTGCTCCCTGTGTCAGCAATGTCCTGCTCCATGTGTCATTGCTGTCCTGCTCCATGTGTCATTGCTGTCCTGCTCCATAGGTCCGTGATGTCCTGCTCCATGTGTCATTGCTGTCCTGCTCCATATGTCAGTGATGTCCTGCTCCATGTGTCATTGCTGTCCTGCTCCATATGTCAGTGATGTCCTGCTCCATGTCTCATTGCTGTCTTGCTCCATGTGTCAGTGATGTCCTGTTTCATGTGTCATTGTTGTCCTGCTCCATGTGTCAGTGATGTCCTGCTCCATGTGTCAGTGATGTCCTGCTCCATGTGTCATTGTTGTCCTGCTCCATGTGTCAGTAATGTCCTGCTCCATGTGTCATTGCTGTCCTGCTCCATGTGTCATTGCTGTCCTGCTCCATAAGTCCGTGATGTCCTGCTCCATGTGTCATTGCTGTCCTGCTCCATATGTCAGTGGTGTCCTGCTCCATATGTCAGTGATGTCCTGCTCCATGTGTCATTGATGTCCTGCTCCATATGTCAGTGATGTCCTGCTCCATGTGTCAGTGGTGTCCTGCTCCATGTGTCATTGATGTCCTGCTCCATATGTCAGTGATGTCCTGCTCCATGTGTCAGTGTTGTCCTGCTCCATGTATCATTGATGTCCTGCTCCATATGTCAGTGATGTCCTCCTCCATGTGTCATTGATGTCCTGCTCCATATGTCATTGATGTCCTGCTCCATATGTCAGTGATGTCCTGCTCCATGTGTCATTGATATCCTGCTCCATATGTCAGTGATGTCCTGCTCCATGTGTCAGTGGTGTCCTGCTCCATGTGTCATTGATGTCTTGCTCCATAAGTCAGTGATGTCCTGCTCCATGTGTCAGTGGTGTCCTGCTCCATGTGTCATTGATGTCCTGCTCCATATGTTAGTGATGTCCTGCTCCATGTGTTAGTGATGTCCTGCTCCATGTGTCTTTGCTGTCCTGCTCCATACGTCAATGATGTCCTGCTCCATGTCTCAGTGATGTCCTGCTAGATGTGTAATTGATGTTCTGCTCCATGTGTCATTGATGTTCTGCTCCCTGTGTCAGTGATGTTCTGCTCCATGTGTCAGTGATGTTCTGCTCCATGTTTCAGTGATGTTCTGCTCCCTGTGTCAGTGATGTTCTGCTCCATATGTCAGTGATGTCCTGCTCCTTGTGTCAGTGATGTCCTTCTCCATGTGTCATTGATGTTACGCTCCATGTGTCATTGATGTTCTGCTCCCTGTGTCAGTGATGTTCTGCTCCATGTGTCAGTGATGTTCTGCTCCATGTTTCAGTGATGATCTGCTCCCTGTGTCAGTGATGTTCTGCTCCATATGTCACTGATGTCCTGCTCCATGTGTCAGTGATGTCCTGCTCCATGTGTCAGTGATGTCCTGCTAGATGTGTAATTGATGTCCCGCACCATGTGTCACTGATATCCTGCTCCATATGTCAGTGATGTCCTGCTCCATGTGTCATTGATGTCCTGCTCCATGTGTCACTGATGTACTGCTCCATATGTCAGTGATGTTCTGCTCCATATGTCAGTGATGTCCTGCTCCATGTGTCATTGATGTCCTGCTCCATGTGTCAGTGATGTCCTGCTCCATGTGTCATTGATGTCCTGCTCCATGTGTCAGTGATGTCCTGCTCCATGTGTCACTGATGTCCCGCACCATGTGTCAGTGATGTCCTGCTCCATGTATCATTGATGTCCTGCTCCATGTGTCACTGATGTCCTTCTCCATTTGTCAGTGATGTCCTGCTCCATGTGTCATTGATGTCCTGCTCCATGTGTCACTGGTGTCCTGCTCCATGTGTCAGTGATGTCCTGCTCCATGTGTCATTGATGTCCTGCTCCATGTGTCAGTGATGTCCTGCTCCATGTGTCATTGATGTCCTGCTCCATGTGTCAGTGATGTCCTGCTCCATGTGTCAGTAATCTCCTGCTCGATATGTAATTGATGTCCCGCACCATATGTCATTGATGTTCTGCTCCATGTGTCAGTGATGTCCTGCTCCATGTGTCATTGATGTCCTGCTTCATGTTTCATTGATGTTCCGCACCATGTGTCATTGATGTCCTGCTCCATATGTCATTGATGTCCTGCTCCATGTGTCATTGATGTCCTGCTCCATGTGTCATTGATGTCCTGCTCCATGTGTCATTGATGATCCGCACCATATGTCAGTGATGTCCTGCTCCATATGTCATTGATGTCCTGCTCCATGTGTCATTGATGGCCTGCTCCATGTGTCATTGATGTCCTGGTCCATATGTCATTGATGTCCTGCTCCATATGTCAGTGATGTCCTGCTCCATGTGTCAGTGGTGTCCTGCTCCATGTGTCATTGATGTCTTGCTCCATATGTCACTGATGTCCTGCTCCATGTGTCAGTGATGTCCTGCTCCATGTGTCACTGATGTCCAGCTCCATATGTCAGTGATGTCCCTCTCCATGTGTCATTGATGTCCTGCTCCATGTGTCACTGAAGTCCTGCTCCATATGTCAGTGATGTCCTGCTCCATGTGTCAATGATGTCGTGCTCCATGTGTCATTATTGTCCTGCTCCATATGTCACTGAAGTCCTGCTCCATATGTCAGTGATGTCCTGCTCCATGTGTCATTGTTGTCCTGCTCCATATGTCAGTCATGTCCTGCTCCATGTGTCATTGATGCCCTGCTCCATGTGTCACTGATGTCCTGCTCCACATGTCAGTGATGTCCTGCTCCATGTGTCAGTGCTGTCCTGCTCCATGTGTCATTGTTGTCCTGCTCCATGTGTCAGTGATGTCCTGCTCCATGTGTCAGTGCTGTCCTGCTCCATGTGTCATTGTTGTCCTGCTCCATGTGTCAGTGCTGTCCTGCTCCATGTGTCATTGTTGTCCTGCTCCATGTGTCAGTGATGTCCTGCTCCATGTGTCATTGATGTCCTGCTCCATATGTCAGTGATGTCCTGCTCCATGTGTCATTGTTGTCCTGCTCCATATGTCATTGATGTCCTGCTCCATGTGTCAGTGATGTCCTGCTCCATGTGTCAGTGATGTCCTGCTCCATGTGTCATTGATGTCCTGCTCCATGTGTCAGTGATGTCCTGCTCCATGCGTCAGTGATGTCCTGCTCCATGTGTCAATGATGTCCTGCTCCATGTGTCATTGTCGTCCTGCTCCATATGTCAGAGATGTCCTGCTCCATGTCTCAGTGGTGTCCTGCTCCATGTGTCATTGCTGTCCTGCTCCATGTGTCATTGCTGTCCTGCTCCATATGTCAGTGATGCCCTGCTCCATGTGTAATTGCTGTCCTGCTCCATATGTCAGTAATGTCCTGCTCCATGTGTCATTGCTGTCCTGCTCCATATGTCAGTGATGTCCTGCTCCATGTGTCATTGATGTCCTGCTCCATCTGTCAGTGTTGTCCTGCTCCATGTGTCAGTGATGTCCTGCTCCATGTGTCATTGTTGTCCTGCTCCATGTGTCAGTGATGTCCTGCTCCATGTGTCAGTGATGTCCTGCTCCCTGTGTCAGCAATGTCCTGCTCCATGTGTCATTGCTGTCCTGCTCCATGTGTCATTGCTGTCCTGCTCCATAGGTCCGTGATGTCCTGCTCCATGTGTCATTGCTGTCCTGCTCCATATGTCAGTGATGTCCTGCTCCATGTGTCATTGCTGTCCTGCTCCATATGTCAGTGATGTCCTGCTCCATGTCTCATTGCTGTCCTGCTCCATGTGTCAGTGATGTCCTGCTTCATGTGTCATTGTTGTCCTGCTCCATGTTTCAGTGAAGTCCTGCTCCATGTGTCAGAGATGTCCTGCTCCATGTGTCATTGTTGTCCTGCTCCATGTGTCAGTAATGTCCTGCTCCATGTGTCATTGCTGTCCTGCTCCATGTGTCATTGCTGTCCTGCTCCATAAGTCCGTGATGTCCTGCTCCATGTGTCATTGCTGTCCTGCTCCATATGTCAGTGGTGTCCTGCTCCATATGTCAGTGATGTCCTGCTCCATATGTCAGTGATGTCCTGCTCCATGTGTCATTGATGTCCTGCTCCATATGTCAGTGATGTCCTGCTCCATGTGTCAGTGGTGTCCTGCTCCATGTGTCATTGATGTCCTGCTCCATATATCAGTGATGTCCTGCTCCATGTGTCAGTGTTGTCCTGCTCCATGTATCATTGATGTCCTGCTCCATATGTCAGTGATGTCCTCCTCCATGTGTCATTGATGTCCTGCTCCATATGTCATTGATGTCCTGCTCCATATGTCAGTGATGCCCTGCTCCATGTGTCATTGATATCCTGCTCCATATGTCAGTGATGTCCTGCTCCATGTGTCAGTGGTGTCCTGCTCCATGTGTCATTGATGTCTTGCTCCATAAGTCAGTGATGTCCTGCTCCATGTGTCAGTGGTGTCCTGCTCCATGTGTCATTGATGTCCTGCTCCATATGTTAGTGATGTCCTGCTCCATGTGTTAGTGATGTCCTGCTCCATGTGTCTTTGCTGTCCTGCTCCATACGTCAATGATGTCCTGCTCCATGTCTCAGTGATGTCCTGCTAGATGTGTAATTGATGTTCTGCTCCATGTGTCATTGGTGTTCTGCTCCCTGTGTCAGTGATGTTCTGCTCCATGTGTCAGTGATGTTCTGCTCCATGTTTCAGTGATGTTCTGCTCCCTGTGTCAGTGATGTTCTGCTCCATATGTCAGTGATGTCCTGCTCCTTGTGTCATTGATGTTCTGCTCCATGTGTCATTGATGTTCTGCTCCCTGTGTCAGTGATGTTCTGCTCCATGTGTCAGTGATGTTCTGCTCCATGTTTCAGTGATGTTCTGCTCCCTGTGTCAGTGATGTTCTGCTCCATATGTCACTGATTTCCTGCTCCATGTTTCAGTGATGTCCTGCTCCATGTGTCAGTGATGTCCTGCTACATGTGTAATTGATGTCCCGCACCATGTGTCACTGATATCCTGCTCCATATGTCAGTGATGTCCTGCTCCATGTGTCATTGATGTCCTGCTCCATGTGTCACTGATGTACTGCTCCATATGTCAGTGATGTCCTGCTCCATATGTCAGTGATGTCCTGCTCCATGTGTCATTGATGTCCTGCTCCATGTGTCAGTGATGTCCTGCTCCATGTGTCATTGATGTCCTGCTCCATGTGTCAGTGATGTCCTGCTCCATGTGTCATTGATGTCCTGCTCCATGTGTCAGTGATGTCCTGCTCCATGTGTCATTGATGTCCTGCTCCATGTGTCATTGATGTCCCGCACCATGTGTCAGTGATGTCCTGCTCCATGTGTCATTGATGTCCTGCTCCATGTGTCACTGATGTCCTTCTCCATGTGTCAGTAATCTCCTGCTCGATATGTAATTGATGTCCCGCACCATATGTCAGTGATGTCCTGCTCCATTTGTCATTGATGTCCCGCACCATGTGTCAGTGATGTCCTGCTCCATGTGTCATTGATGTCCTGCTCCATGTGTCATTGATGATCCGCACCATATGTCAGTGATGTCCTGCTCCATGTGTCAGTGATGTCCTGCTCCATGTGTCAGTGATGTCCTGCTCCATATGTCATTGATGTCCTGCTCCATGTGTCATTGATGTCCTGCTCCATATGTCATTGATGTCCTGCTCCATATGTCATTGATGTCCTGCTCCATATGTCAGTGATGTCCTGCTCCATATGTCAGTGATGTCCTGCTCCATGTGTCATTGATATCCTGCTCCATATGTCAGTGATGTCCTGCTCCATGTGTCAGTGGTGTCCTGCTCCATGTGTCATTGATGTCTTGCTCCATATGTCAGTGATGTCCTGCTCCATGTGTCATTGATGTCCTGCTCCATGTGTCAGTAATGTTCTGCTCCATGTGTCAGTGATGTCCTGCTCCATATGTCAATAATGTCCTGCTCCATGTGTCAGTGATGTTCCGTTCCATGTGTCAGTGATGTTCTGCTCCATATGTCATTGCTGTCCTGCTCCTTGTGTCAGTGATGTCCTGCTCCATGTGTCATTGATGTTCTGCTCCATGTGTCAGTGATGTTCTGCTCCCTGTGTCAGTGATGTTCTGCTCCCTGTGTCAGTGATGTTCTGCTCCATGTGTCAGTGATGTCCTTTTCCATGTGTTAGTGATGTCCTGCTCCATATGTCAGTGATGTCCTGCTCCATGTGTCAGTGATGTCCTGCTCCATGTGTCAGTAATGTCCTGCTCCATGTGTCAGTGATGTCCTGCTCCATATGTCAGTGATGTTCTGCTCCATGTGTCAGTGATGTCCTGCTCCATATGTCAGTAATGTCCTGCTCCATGTGTCAGTGATGTTCTTTTCCATGTGTCAGTGATGTTCTGCTCCATATGTCATTGCTGTCCTGCTCCTTGTGTCAGTGATGTCCTGTTCCATGTGTCATTGATGTTCTGCTCCCTGTGTCAGTAATGTCCTGCTCCATGTGTCAGTGATGTCCTGCTCCATGTGTCAGTGATGTCCTGCTTCATGTGTCTGTGATGTCCTGCTCCATGTGTCATTGATGTCCTGCTCCATGTGTCACTGATGTCCTGCTCCATATGCCAGTAATGTCCTGCTCCATGTGTCATTGATATCCTGCTCCATGTGTCACTGATGTCCTGCTCCATATGTCAGTAATGTCCTGCTCCATGTGTCATTGATGTCCTGCTCCATATGTCACTGATGTCCTGCTCCATGTGTCATTGATGTCCTGCTCCATATGTCACTGATGTCCTGCTCCATATGTCAGTGATGTCCTGCTCCATGTGTCATTGATGTCCTGCTCCATGTGTCACTGATGTCCTGCTCCATATGTCAGTAATGTCCTGCTCCATGTGTCAGTGATGTCCTGCTCCATGTGTCATTGATGTCCTGCTCCATGTGTCAGTGCTGTCCTGCTCCATGTGTCATTGATGTCCTGCTCCATGTGTCAGTGATGTCCTGCTCCATGTGTAATTGATGTCCTGCTCCATCTGTCAGTGATGTCCTGCTCCATGTGTCAGTAATGTCCTGCTCCATGTGTCAGTGATGTCCTGCTCCATGTGTCTGTGATGTCCTGCTCCATGTGTAATTGATGTCCTGCTCCATGTTTCATTGATGTCCCGCACCATGTGTCATTGATGTCCTGCTCCATGTGTCAGTGATGTCCTGCTCCATGTGTCTGTGATGTTCTGCTCCATGTGTCAGTGATGTTCTGCTCCATGTGTCAGTGATGTTCTGCTCCCTGTGTCAGTGATGTTCTGCTCCATATGTCACTGATGTCCTGCTCCATGTGTCATTGATGTCCTGCTCCATGTGTCAGTGCTGTCCTGCTCCATGTGTAATTGATGTCCTGCTCCATCTGTCAGTGATGTCCTGCTCCATGTGTCTGTGATGTTCTGCTCCATGTGTCAGTGATGTTCTGCTCCATGTGTCAGTGATGTTCTGCTCCCTGTGTCAGTGATGTTCTGCTCCCTGTGTCAGTAGTGTCCTGCTCCATGTGTCAGTGATGTCCTGCTCCATGTGTCATTGATGTCCTGCTCCATGTGTCAGTGCTGTCCTTCTCCATGTGTCATTGATGTCCTGCTCCATGTGTAATTGATGTCCTGCTCCATCTGTCAGTGATGTCCTGCTCCATGTGTCAGTGATGTCCTGCTCCATGTGTCAGTGATGTCCTGCTCCATGTGTCTGTGATGTCCTGCTCCATGTGTAATTGATGTCCTGCTCCATTTTTCATTGATGTCCCGCACCATGTGTCATTGATGTCCTGCTCCATGTGTCAGTGATGTCCTGCTCCATGTGTCTGTGATGTTCTGCTCCATGTGTCAGTGATGTTCTGCTCCATGTGTCAGTGATGTTCTGCTCCCTGTGTCAGTGATGTTCTGCTCCATGTGTCAGTGATGTCCTGCTAGATGTGTAATTGATGTCCCGCACCATGTGTCACTGATGTCCTGCTCCATATGTCAGTGATGTCCTGCTCCATGTCTAATTGATGTCCTGCTCCGTGTGTCAGTGATGTGCTGCTATATTCTGGTTACTGTGTGAGTACAGAATTTATGTATGAGTCTGAGATTTAAAGTAAGTGGAGTTTATTTAAACATGACTTGCATCTAATACTTCCATTCCAGGTCTTCCACATGGTTCTGTACAGTTTACATTACGACATTTCCTATGATGGTGTTCACTGTCTTTTTACATATTCTGCCCAGTAACGTTGGACCACATCTCCCCCCATGTCTCGGAATTCTCTTTTCAGATTGATAACTGCTGTGGTGTTTTCACAAGCCTGCCATAACGCGTTCTTCTTTCTTTTGATGGATTTTGAGGTCTTGAATCTTTTGGTTCCTTCTTCTGACTTTGCAGTGCTTGTATAGGATTATTGATTGACTCGCAAGGTCTTTATTTGGGTTGTCCTCTGACTTCATTGATAATTGCAGCATCACTGGTTCAATAAACGTTTGAGATGATTGGTCTTCTTGTATTTTATGCATCTTTGGTATCATCACCAATGACCTGTTTCTTCTTATCATCCCATGGTCAATTAAGACAATTAATGATCATGAATGTGGTGATTTGTCTATCAATTATCCATACTGATTTTGGTCTCTAACCCAAACTGTTCCCTCAGGTTGGATATCTGACAAGTTTCTTGCTCTGTGACATCTGTCATAATTTCTGATTGATTTGCCTGCTCTCTATCCTCTATTTCTTGCACTTTCTCCAAGTCTTCTGCACTTACTTGTGGTTTGAGTGCACTTGGGAGTGCAGGAAGCTGGGTCTGCAACCTTCTTCTCCTTAACAATTCGCAGTTGGGCTAAACCGTTCCAAAGAGGTGTCAATGAAAAACTTAAAATTGCTGGCTGCAGATCTTCATTCTTTTTTCACAATGCTTTCACAGTCTGTACACCTCTCTCTGCTTCATTAGCTTGAGGGCACCTTAGCGAATAAGTGACATGGGCAAAGCCCTATACTCCTATAAACTCTCTGAAACATTAATTTGCAAATTGCGGCCCATTGTCTGATATTTCAAAGTCTGGAATTTCAAGCATAGCAAAAATTTCTCTCAAGGATGTGATTACGGCTTCTGAATGTTGACCTTGTCATTGGTTAACTTCAATCCACCTTGAGTAATAAGCGACCACTATTAAGAATATTTTACTCTTATAGCTGTTTGGTAGTGCAGAGCTTGAGTATTGGTGAAAATAGAGACTTGTTGTTGAAGCTTTTCATCTTGCACTCATCAGGACAATTCTCAAGAATACCAATGTAAAGGAAAAACAACAATGTTGCCCTTAAAGGACATGAGTGAACCAGATGTTTCATGGTCACCATTAGACTAGCTTTTTATGGAAAATGTTACAAATAACTGACAGCCAAGATGGTCACGCACAATTTGCATATGAAAAACCAAAGGATTAGGCTGGAGACACATAGTGAGTTTCCATAGTGAGCACAACCTCACTAGCAGGAATGAAGGTGACAGCTGCTCACATCTCCTTAGCTGCTTTCAGGCTCCTGAAGGTGATGTCCGCAGGCACCAGACAGCTTACTATGTCAGACCTGTTTCTCAGACATTGGTGAGCATGACCAGAAAAACCAGTTGAATTTCATGTCATAATTTTATTCTCTAGTCTTCTGGAATTAATGGAGGCCATGCATCTTAAATTACAGATGCCTTCATATGTGTTAGCCGTAGCTCAGTTTTAGGTCTGGGTCAGAAGGTTGAGAGTTCAAGTCACACTCTGGAGACTTGAGCACTTAGCTGACACTCCCGTACAATACTGACACTCTGGAGATTTGTGAGTTGTGACTCAGAAGACAGACAGTAACTGAAATCCGGCAAGGGAACATCTCTCTCCCCTCTCCCTCTCTCTAGTAAAGTCCCAGAGTAGCCTCCATTGCAACTACTAAGCCTCAAAGCTACAGCCCAGCACCATCAGTAAATGGGGACATGGATAAAGCCCCTCTCCTGCCTTCTGGAACCTGAGAAGCAAGCCTGAATCATGCACGTGGCCCAGCGAGGACTTCAGGACTACAATTTCAACCAAGAACTCTGGAACTGAGATTCAGTTCTTAAATTCCATTTATTACAGACTCTACTCCAACCTCCCAACTCTGTTTTTTCTGTCTGTAATCTATTTGTGTGTGCCTCTTGGGTGAATGTGGGGTGTGGATACATAGGGTATTTTAGTAATTTTAACCGGTTTAGAGTGATAAGGATAATAAACTTACATCCTTTATGTTTACACTCAAGAAAACCTGTCTGGTTGGCTCATTTGCAATTATATTAGAGCAACAGGAGCAAGTGCTCACTGAGGTGGTAAGTTCAATCATTGTGTTAAAAGGATAACCCCTATTGTGTTCAAACCAGAGACAGTGTGAAAGGGGAGCCTGAGACCTCTTCCTCACCTGGTTATAACATTCCTTTCTCAGAGTGATGTGGTATGCTGTTTTTAACATCCCCAATCCTCCAAATAATTTTTGGAAATTCAGCTCTAAAATCTCTAGGCTGCTCTTCTTTACATTTGAGCTCTTCTACTCTACATATTAGTTGTCGGTCTATGAAAGCCATTCTGCTTAGGAGTGAACAACTTTTATTTTTGATCGCATATAAAGTCTCAGGAATTTCTTTTCCCTGGGACCTCAATGATGTTTTTAACTCTCCTATTACTTTCAACTTAATGCCCCCAGGCCCATATGTGTCTGACAGAACTGAAACTGCTGCTCCAGTATCCAGTTTAAAAAGTTGGTCTTTTTCCCTTCCACAAGAATTTCTGCTGTCCAGCAATTTTCACTGATTCCCTGGATCTTGCCTAAAAAGGGTATTTCCACACTTTGGACATCCTGTACTTTGCTAACTCCTTTCCTCTCTTATTTTCCCTTATTTGTCTGCAGCACTAGCTTTTTAATGTGACGCAGTGACTGGAAGTGTCCCTTCTTCGTACGCAAGAAACACTCCACTTCTCTGGTTAGGTAGTTTTCCCGTTGGTGCCTCTCTCGGCCACACCTACTGCAATTAGTTGCTGCTGCTTCTAGAGGCTTTATCGTCTTTCTGGACTTTTGCCACCATTTTTCTCCCTGGTTTTTCTAACAAATTCAATTGATTCTGATAGCCTCAAGATCGGACTCTCTCTGTCCCCTCAAAACACATGTTGGTTAAACTTCCTAACCTCCACTTGTCTGCTCAATTAAATGGCTTTCAATAATATTAAATCATCCCTTGACTGTAGTTGATCTGATAGGGTGTCGTCTAATACCCCGACTATGATCCTGTCCTTAATCAGTTCTTCACATAAGCTGCCGTATTCGCAATCCTTCACAATTTTACATAAATCGTTAATAAACAAATCAATACTCTCCCCTTTCTGCTGGCACGCTTATTAAATTTGGCATGCTCCACAAGAAAGTTTTTTTCTTACTTTAAATTAAGGCTTGAGTGCCTTGGTAATTTCTGCTTATGTAGCCCTCTTTTCGTCTGTGCCTTGGGTGATGAAGATGTTGTCTGCACATTCCCCCATAGCATGCAATAATGCACTGACCTGTTCTTTGCCTGGCTTGCGCACTAAACCCGATACAGAATGGTACCTTTCAAACCTTCAACTTGGTTTGATCCAGCTACACTCTCGACGTTTTCTGGTAGAGGCAAAGACTTTTCCATTTTTTGCTTTCTTCTTCGGTTTTTCCGTTGTTATAATTGCTTTTCCGCTGCCACCATGTAATAGACTGGTAACTATTGACAGTACAAATATATAAATATATATATATAAGTCTGAGCGTTAAAGTACAGGAGTTTATTTACACACATTTTGCATCTAAGGCTTCCACTACAACTCTTCCACGAGGTTTTGTACAGATTACATTACATCACTTCTTGTGATGATGCTCATGGTCTATTTACTTATTCTACCCAACTCTATATTACATTATACTACATTGTCCTGCACCCTGGGGTCCTGCACAATGTGTTTGAGGTGACTTGCCCCATGCGTCTCCATGGTATCTCATCACCTTGATTTCTCAATTGTGAAAAAAATCTCTGTTTTATGAACTTGAAAAGCATTTGACTTGACTGAAGAAATGTGTATCTTCAGAAATCTGCAGCAGATGGTAGTTTAGAGCCAGGACTTTCAGCTTTGCATTGCATTTTAATGAGGATCCATTCAGTATCAGAGCCAAGACAACTTGCTGTTCAATCCTTTTGTTGAACAGTAACAAGATACAAGCTAGAGACAACTGTAAGGAGGGCCTGTGATGTCACAATAGCAGCTCTGGTGGCAGATGTGGACTTGAGGGAATCTTATTGGAGTAACATACAGGCAAAAGATTTTCACCACCTAAACCATTCTCAAAAAGTGACAAATGAGAATTAGCTGTATATTTAAACTTTCAAGGTTCCAGGCAGTAACTCTGTGAGTGAATTCCACAGGTGGAAGAAATAGTATGTATGAAACTTCACTGTGGGTGCTCTGCAGATGGCCTGGAAGGGTCTGAAGTAGTGACTGTTCATGGTTTGGCCATCGTCACCCAGCACCAGCACCTCTTGCACCACCTAAACACCAACAACACTTATGATGGACCCTCCAGTCATGTTCTTTGACTGGGAGCAGGAGGCCAGTGAGATTTCTTTAATCCAGCATGGAGAAAGCATCCTCATCAAGTGGCCTTGATGCTAGGGTTGGGCTTCCACTGTAGCCTCCAAAACAGGCTAAAATATTCCATCACTGGTGGGGACGGAAGCTTCTGTTTCCTATACTGTGTTATAGAGAATTGAATTTTGTATGTGTGGATCATTATTCTGTTCTGTTGACATGATAAGTGAGCACATGACCTTATCCATGTTTACACTGTGTAAGAAAATGCAATAACTTGCATTTATCTCATGCATTTAATGTAGGAAAACATCCTCAGGTGACTCACAGAGGTGTTTGTGCCAAGTCGTTAATATTGAAAGTAAATAAATTGGCAGCCTGCAGCAGAGCAGGTCAAAGTATTATTTTTCTCTGATATTTAAGAGTGCTGGAATAAGTAAATTTAAGGAGGAGAAATCGAAGGAAGAGTTGTCCTTTAAATGAATCAATTATCCCAATTTTCCATTTCATGCCCAAAGTCTTCAGAGTTTTCTGTTGCCAAGACAAACATTTGTGATCTCCGTTAGGACTAGAAGATTGACCTTGATGATGTTCTCATAACATTAGTTTCCATAGTGAGCACAACCTCACTAGCAGGAATGAAGGTGACAGCTGCTCACATCTCCTTAGCTGCTTTCAGGCTCCTGAAGGTGATGTCCGCAGGCATCAGACAGCTTACTATGTCAGACCTGTTTCTCAGACATTGGTGAGCATGACCAGAAAAACCAGTTGAATTTCATGTCATAATTTTATTCTCTAGGCTTCTGGAATTAATGGAGGCCATGCATCTTAAATTACAGATGCCTTCATATGTGTTAGCCGTAGCTCAGTTTTAGGTCTGGGTCAGAAGGTTGAGAGTTCAAGCCACAGTCTGGAGACTTGAGCACTTAGCTGACACTCCCGTACAATACTGAGAGAGTGCGGCACTGTCAGAGGTGCCATCTTTCAGATGAAATATTAAACCAAGGCCCTGCCCGCTATCTCAGGTGGCTGTAAAAGATCACATAGTGCTATTTTGAAGAAGTGCGGGGGAGTTCTCCTGGAGTCCTGGCCAATATTTATCCCTTTTTTAGCTAGCACGTAACAAGCCCAACAAGAGGGCACAATTCTAGATTTAGTCTTAGGAAATTAAGCTGGGCAAGTGGATGAAGTAGCAGTGGGTGACCATTTTGGAGATAGTGACCATAATACAGTTAGATTTAGCATTATTAAGGAAAAGGACAAGAACAGAACAGGAGTAAAAGTTCTAAATAGGGGAAGGCAAATTTTACGAAGCTGAGAGGTGATCTGGCGAAAGTGGACTGGATACAGCTACTTGAAGGAAAATCAGTGGCAAACCAGTGGGCGGCATTCAAAAGCGAGATTCTACAGGCACAGTGTCGACATATTCCCACAAAGAAAAAGGGTGGTCCTGCCAAACCTAGAGCCCCCTAGTTATCTAGAAGCATACAGGGTAAGATAAAGCAGCAAAGGAAAGCTTATGACAGTCACAAAGACTTCATACTTTAGAAAGCCTAGAGGGGTATAGAAAGTACAGGGGTGAAGTAAAGAAGGAAGTTAGGAAAGCAAAGAAATGACATGAAAAATATTGGCAGGTAAAATCAAAGAAAACCCAAAGATGTTTTTATCAGTACAAGAGAATAACTAAGGAAAGGGTAGGGCCTGTCCGAGATGTACAAGGTAACTTATACGTGGATGCAGAAGATGTGGGCAGGGTTCTTAATGAGTACTTTGTCTCTGTCTTCACAAAGGAGAGGAATGATGCAGACATTGTAGTTAAAGAGGAGGCGAGTGGAATTTTAGATACGATAAGCATAATGAGAGAGGATGTATTGGAGGGTCTGGCATCCTTGAAATTGGATAAATCACCAGGGCCGGATGGATTGTATCCCAGGCTGTTAAAGGAAGCCAGGGAGGAAATAGCGGATGCTCTGAGGATCATCGTCAAATCCTCACTAGATACAGGAGAGGTACCAGAGGATTGGAGGTCTGCAAACATTGTATAAAAAGGGTGCGAGGGATAGACCAAATAATTATAGGTTGATCAGTTTGACCTCGGTGGTGGGTAAATTATTAGAATCAATACTGAGAGATAGGATAAACTGCCACTTAGAAAGGCACAGATTAATCAGGAATAGTCAGCAACGATTTGTTAGGGGAAGGTCATGTCTTACTAACCAATTGACTTTTTTGAGGAAGTAATAAAGAGCACTGATGAAGGTAATGCAGTGGATGTGGTCTACATGGATTTTAATAAGGTATTCAACAAGGTCCCACATGGCAAACTGGTCAGAAAATGAAACCCCATGGGATACAGGGGAATGTGACAAGTTGCATCCATAATTGGCTCAGTGACAGGAAACAAAGGGTAATGGTCAACGAATGTTTTTGTTAATGGAAAGCAGTTTCAAGTGGCGTTCCACAGGGCTCAGTGTTGAGTCCCTTGCTATTTGTGGTATATATTAATGATTTGGACTTAAATGTGGGAGGCATGATTGGGAAATTTGCAGATGACACAAAAATTAGCCATGTAGTTGATAGTGAAGAGGATAGTCGTAGACTCCAGAATTATATCAATGGTTTGGTTGAGTGGGCAGAAAAGTGGCAATGGGATTCAATCTAGAGAAGTGTGAGGTAATGCATTTGGGGAGGGCAAACAAAGAAGGGAATACACAATAAACGGGAGGATATTGAGAGGGTAGAAGAAGTGAGAGACCTTGGACTGCATGTCCATAGGTCTCTGAAGGAGGCAGGAGTGGTGAAGAAGATACATGGAATGCTTTCCTTTATTGGCCGAGGTATAGAATACAAAAGCAGGGATGTAATTCTGGAACCGTATAAAACGCTGGTTAGGCCAGAGCTGGAGTATTGCGTGCATTTCTGGTCACCACATAACAGGAAGGACATAATTGCTCTGGAGAGAGTACAGAGATTTACAAGATTGCCAGGGCTTGAAAGTTGCAGCTATGAAGAAAGATTGGATCGGCTGGGGTTGTTTTCCTTCCAACAGAGGAGGCTGAGGGGTGACTTAATTGAGGTGTACAAAATTATGAGAGGCCTAGATAGAATAGACAGGAAGTACCTGTTTCCCCTAGCAGAAAGGGCAATTACAAGGGTGCACAGATTTAAGGTGATTGACAGAAGGATTAGAGAAAACATGAGGAAAAACTTTTTCATGCAGAGGGTGGTGGGTGTCTGAAATTCACTACCCGGATTGGCAGTGGAGGCAGAAACCCTCAACTCTTTGAAAAGGTACCCGGACATGTACCTGAAGTGCTGTAACCTGCAAGGCTACGAACCAGGTGCTGGAAGGTGGGATTAGATTGGGCAGCCAGTTTTTCAGCCATGCAGACATGATGGGCTGAATGGCCTCTTTCTGTGCCATAACTTTTTTATGCTTCTATGGGTCAAAGGAAGGATGATGAAAAACGTAAACTTGAACTCCAAATAACTGTTACAAACAATGCCAGCTGTAGCAGTTGTAAAATGGAGGAATGAATGAAATGAATGTGTACCGTGGTGTGACCCTAAACTTTTTTACTGTTTCTGTCTTCCCTCTTTTTAATCCCAAAAAAGAAACAGCATTGAAATTAAATCCAAGGAATTTCATTCTCTTCCCTTTTGGGGGAGGTGTCATACACACCGGAAGTGCGATCATACAACAATCATGGACGAACTCTGAAGAGTTATGAAAAACTGACTTTGTCTTTAAAGAATGAATCTTTATTTTTAAAAGTGAACAATGGTCCAAACGGCCATGGAAGAAAAGGGGATTGGCCTTTTGTTTATTCAAACGGTCTGACAAAGACAAAGGACAAATCATCAAAGACAAAAGGTGTTAATGGAGCCCATCTTACATGTATAAACATTCCAGAATTGAATTTCTTCTTCTGAAATAAAGGAGGTGTGAAGTAGCCACATCCTGGGACATTGTGCGATCACCATGGGGAAGAGACGAGACAGTCTCCTACCAGGAAGTGAATGCTCACACATGCTTAAAAAAGAAAGGCAGAGAGAGAGACTGACCCAGAAGATGTTGCTTGTAAGAGCTTCAGTTCCAACCAAGCCAGGAAGCACAGTGCCTGCTGAAAAAAATCTGACATCTACAATATACAGCAGTGAGACTAAACTCTAATACAAAAAGACTTGCTACCATCAGGTGGGGAGTTGAACAGTGGAAACCACTCATATCACATGATGTGGCCAAAACATCACCCTTACTTGCGTGGAAATCCATCTGCCACAGTTTTGGCCATTCATTTACTATATCAATGTAATTTGTAATTTCATGCTCCCATCTAAACTATTGACCATACAACAAATCTTTGTGAATATATACTTTGCTACATATTTTAAAAATAAATATTTTCGGGGTTATGGGGAAAGATTGGGGAGTTAGACTAATTGGATCGTTCTTTCAAAGAATCAGCACAACCACAATGGGCCAAAGAGGCTGCTTCTGTGTTGTATCATTCAATGATTCTAGAAATGCAAGTCTTTCTTGTTCTGTAGATATATTATACCATATATGGACTACCCTAATGGTTAAATGATGTTACCCAGTAAGAAGCTGTGCCATGCAGATTATAAGGCCCCAGATTCAATCTCTGCTGTGCACTGAGTTAGCCAGTCCCTACCGGGGGAGGTCATGTCTCACTAACTTGATTGAGTTTTTTGAGCAAGTGACAAAGATGATTGATGAAGGAAGGGCAGTGGATGTTGTCTATATGGACTTCAGTAAAGCCCTTGACAAAGTCCCTCATGGCAGACTGGTACAAAAGGTGAAGTCACACAAGATCAGAGGTGAGCTGGCAAGATGGATACAGAACTGGCTCTGTCATAGAAGACAGAGGGTAGCAGTGGAAGGGTGCTTTTCTGAATGGAGGGCTGTGACTGGTGGTGTTCCACAGGGATCAGTGCTGGGACCTTTGCTGTTTGTAGTATATATAAATGATTTGGAGGAAAATGTAGCTGGTCTGATTAGTAAGTTTGCGGATGACACAAAGGTTGGTGGAGTTGCAGATAGTGATGAGGATTGTCAGAGGATACAGCAGGATATAGATCGGTTGGAGACTTGGACGGAGAAATGGCAGATGGTGTTAATCTGGACAAATGTGAGGTAATGCATTTTGGAAGGTATATTGCAGGTGGGAAGTATACAGTAAATGGCAGAACCCTTAGGAGTATTGACAGGCAGAGAGATCTGGGCGTACATGTCCACAGGTCACTGAAAGTGGCAACGCAGGTGGATAAGGTAGTCAAGAAGGCATACGGCATGCTTGCCTTCATCGGTCGGGGCATAGAGTATAAAAATTAGCAAGTGATGTTGCAGCTGTACAGAACCTTAGTTAGGCCACACTTAGAATATTGCGTGCAATTCTGGTCGCCACACTACCAGAAGGACGTGGAGGCTTTGGAGAGGGCACAAAGGAGGTTTACCAGGATGTTGCCTGGTCTGGAGGGCATTAGCTATGAGGAGAGGTTGGATAAACTTGGATTGTTTTCAGTGGAACGACGGAGGTGGAGGGGCGACATGATAGAGGTTTACAAAGTTATGAGTGGCATGGACAGAGTGGATAGTCAGAAGCTTTTTCCCAGGGTGGAAGAGTCAGTTACTAGGGGACATAGGTTTAAGGTGAGAGGGGCAAAGTTTAGAGGGGATGTGCGAGGCAAGTTCTTTACACAGAGGGTGGTGAGTGCCTGGAACTTGCTGCCGGGGGCGGTGGTGGAAGCAGGTACCATAGAGACGTTTAAGAGGCATCTTGACAAAAACATGAATAGGATGGGAATCGAGGGATACGGTCCCCGGAAGTGCAGAAGGTTTTAGTTTAGGCAGGTTTCAAGATCGGCGCAGGTTTGGAGGGCTGAATGGCCTGTTCCTGTGCTGTACTGTTCTTTGTTCTTTGTTAGTTCTTTGTATTTGTCCTTGGCAGTCTTGAGTAAGGGAAGGGTAGATCACCCATGGTCCCTGCTCCTGCCACTAGCCAGTGAGCTCCTGGGCCCATGCATGTGTGGACAATTATTGAAGATAGGACTAGGTTTGACTTTCATACTGGATGCACTCTGCTTTCCTACTTCATTTTATCCTTTTCTCTCTGCCTCTACATTTTTCAACTAAATATGTTAGAGAGGGCAATGGATCACAATCTCAAGTTATGGAAGGCCTGATCTAGGAGATGGTTCTTCTTTTCCCAGAGAATAGTAGACCTCTGGAACAGGCTGCCAGCTCGTGTGGTGGATTCTGATTCACTTAGTTACTTGAAGCAAGAGCTGGACCTGTTTCTGGCTGGGACAGAGAGCACTTGTGCTAAAGGTAGGCACTACATTAATCAGGGCCAGAGTGGTCTCCTGGACTAGTTTTGATTGCATAAGGAGGGTCAGAGAGGAATTTTGAAGATTTTCTTCCCCCCCAGTTGGCCTGGGTTTTTCACCTCTCCCAAGAAATCATATGACTTTTGGGTGAGGTGGGGAGTATATATATTGTGATAAACAAGGTATCATAATTGTGTGGGACAGGCAGGTTGAATAGACTAGAGTGTATTTTCCTGTCCGTCATTGCTTATATGTGGATACAATCTTGTATGAGCTAATTATTATTGACTCATTACTCCTTCTGCAATACTCCTCATTCTGTGTTAGTTTTGGGCCGGCACCAAAAGGTTACTGTGTCTGTGAGATGATGTCAGACATACTGTAGGGTTGGCAGCTTGTGGTTGGGTCAACATCCATTGAAATTATATCTAAAATTACATGGGTGTGAACCTGATTATCTGACTGCGGTTCTAACATTGCAAAAAGGCTGAGTCAAGTTTGTTCGTTTGCTGACTCCAAGTCAAAACTGGAGTTCAGAACTGTAAGAGAGATTCAAAATTCAACTGTTTCACAATGGCACAAAGAGTATGCACCTGTTTACCTTTGCCCCTTTACTACAAAAATGATGAAAATTAATTATGCACCTCAAGACTTGTAACCTGCAGGCTACGGACCAAATACTGGAAAGTGGGATTAGGCTAGGTGGCTCGTTTTCCAGCCAGTGTAGACATGATAGGCCAAGTGGCCTCTGCTTTCTGAGCAGTAAACTTTCTATGATTCTATGATTCTAATCCATGTCATGTAGCAATTGGGACCTGAGGTGTTAAAACCTTCCTGAGATAATATTGTGAAATGTTTGACAATAAAGGAAGGTCCTGAGGCAAAGACATTTTTGTTCAGTATTTTCCTGTGGATGTAATAATTTGTGTGGTTTAGTCTATACATCTTCAAACCATTAGGCTATTTTGTAACACAATCATATCTATTCTTTGGTGCAGAACCCATTTGGAAAGACTGAGGCTTTAATTTGGGCCTATCATTTGGGGAAATCTAATAATGCCTTTCATAAGGCCATTTAAGCTAAATTCAGTTCAATCATTCACAAAATTATTCATGCTCAGTTTTTCTCTCTCGTTTCCTCTTCTGATAATTGATGTCTATCTTTAGATGTCTCACACCCACCATGAACCATTGTCCCATTAGGGTCAATAAGTAATACGCTGCAAGGAGATCTCAGATGATGACTAGATTGCAAGTTCTTCTTTGGGAAGGACCTTGTCCTCACTTTGTGCCTCTTCTGAACTGCCCAGCAGATATTAGGAACTCTCCATGTGAAGGCTCATAATCCTGAAGTGTCGCAAGAATAAAAATGTCATCTCATGGAAAGCATCTAATCCAGGATGTAGGGTTGCACAGACACTCATAGAAACATAGAAACATAGAAAATAGGAGCAGGAGTAGGCCATTCGGCCCTTCGAGTCTGCTCCGCCATTCATTATGATCATGGCTGATCATCCAACTCAGTAACCTGTTCCCGTTTTCGCCCCATATCCTTTGATACCTTTAAACCCAAGAGCTATCTAACAATCTATATTTATATCTAACTCCTTCTTGAAAAAATACAATGTTTTGGCCTCAACTACTTTCTGTGGTAGTGAATTCCACAGGTTCGCCATTCTCTGTATGAAGAAATTTCTCCTCATCTCAGTCCTGAAAGGTTTACTCCGTAGACTATGGTTTATCCTTAGACTATGACCCCTGGTTCTGGACTTCCCCACCATCGGGAACATCCTTCCTGCATCTACCTTGTCAAGTCCTGTTAGAATTTTATAGGTTTCTATGAGATCCCCCTCTCACTCTTCTGCGCTCCAGCGAATATAATCCTAACCGACTCAATCTCTCCTCATAAGTCAGTCCCGCCATCCCAGGAATCAGTCTGGTAAATCTTCACTGCACTCCCTCTAGCAAGAACATTCTTCCTCAGATAAGGAGACCAAAACCGCACACAATATTCTAGGCGTGGCCTCACCAAGGCCCTGTATAATTGCTCCTGTACTCGAATCCTCTCGCTACGAAGGCCAACATACCATTTGCCTTTTTTACCGCCTATTGGACCTGCATGCTTACCTTCAGCGATTGGTGTACGAGAACACCCATGTCTTGTTGCTTACTCCCCTCTCTCAGTTTATAACCATTCAGATAATAATCTGCCTTCCTGTTTTTGCGACCAAACATTTACCAAACCTCACATTTATCCACATTATACTTCATCTGCCATGCATTTGCCCACTCACTCAACTTGTCCAAATCACCCTGAAGCCTCTCTGCATCCTCCTCACAACTAACCCTCCCACATAGTTTTGAGCCATTTGCAAATTTGGAGATATTACATTTAGTTCCCTCATCTAAATCATTAATATATATTGTGAATAGCTGGGGTCCTAGCATCGATCCCTGCGGTACCCCACTAGTCACTGCCTGCCATTCGGAATAAGACCTATTTATCCCTACTCTTTGTTTCCTGTCCACCAACTAATTTTCTATCCATCGCAATACACTACCCCCAATCCCATGCACTTTAATTTTACATGCTAATCTCTCATGTGGGACTTTGTTGAAAGCCTTCCAGAATGTTGCTTCATTTATTTTTTTAGAGGGGAAAAGGACAGTGAAAAACCTTCACAGACCCTCTAGAGGAGATGAGATGGATGACTCAGAGTCCAGAATAAAGTAGATTGTACACAGGTTCTACAAGGAGTCTGATGGACTGAATACCCTTTTCTCATTCTGTGTTTTCTTTTGCCGTATAATCCTATCATTTCTGGGAACAAAGACTGAGTTGCAGAGTCAAGATTGAGGTGAAAAATAAAGGTTCATTTTTTTAAAGACAAAGTCTGTTTTCATAACCATTCTGAGTTAGTCCACAATTGTTGTATCATTGCACTTCCACTGTGCATGACAGTGAGGTCATATATTTTGGACCAAACAGGATGTATTTGACTATTATATAAATTGTTAAAATCTCGGAACAGTGAAGTCCGAAGAGATTTAGGGTCCATGTAGACAGATCACTAAAATGTGATGATCAGATACAAAAAATAATCAAAAAGGCTCATAGAACGTTAGTGCAAAAAGAAAATACTGCAGATGCTGGAAATCTGAAACAAAAACAGAAAGTGCTGGAAATACTCAGCTGGTCTGGCAGCATCTGTGGAGAGAGAAACAGAGTTAACGTTTCAGGTCAGCGACCCTGATGAAAGGCCGTCAGCTTGAACCATTAACTCTGTTTCTCTCTCCACAGATGTGCAAAGGCAGCTGATATCATCGGGGGAGGGGGGGTCGTCTGTCCTCGCCATTTAACTGAGCTGCCGCGTTTAACATCGCAGCAGCTCCGCGACGTGCGGCCCGCACAGAGGAAAGCCATTGTTTACATATAAATTTCGGTCCAATATTAAAATCAGAGCCGGGCCATTTAGGAAAGAAGTTGGAAAACACTTCTTCATACAAAGGGTAGTAGAAGTGTGCAACTCTCCCTGCAACAGTTTTGCTATACAAGAACGTAAAAGGATATGGAGACAAGGCAGGTGGATGTAGTAAGATACAGATCAGTCATGATCTCATTGAATGGCAGAACAAGCTAGAAGGGCTGAATGGCCTACCCCTGTTTCTATGTTCCTATGTTAATTCCCTTTTGAAAGTTGTTATTGAACCTTCTACCACCACCCTTTCAGGCAGTGCATTCCAGATCATGACAACTCACTGAATAAAACACTTGTCCTCACATCCACCCCTATATTAATGTATGTGAATGCACAGAGGGTGGTAAATAAGATTGGTGAGTTGCAGGTGCAGGTAGCCATGTGGAAATATAATGTTGTGATGATAAAAGAGACCTAGCTTAAAGAAGGGCAGGATTGGGTATTAAATATTCCTGGATACAAGGTGTTCAGGAATGATAGGAAAGGAAGTAAAAGGAGAGGGGTTGGAGTATTGACAAAGGAGAACATTGCAGTGCTGGAGAGGGTGAAGGACAGAATCTATTTGGCTGGAGCTAAGGAACAAAGAAGATGCAATTACATTGCTCAGTGTAATCTATAGGCCACCAACTAGTAGGAAAGTTATAGAGGAACAAATTTGCAAGGAAATTACAGAGAGGCACAAGAATTATCGAGTACTTAGAATGGAGGACTTTAATTATCCAAATATAGACCTGGATAGTAGTAGTGTAAAGGGCAGGGAGGGACAAGAGTTCCTACAGTGTGTTCAGGAGAATTTTCTACAGCAGTATGTTTCTAGTCCAATGAGAAAGGAGGCACTGCTACATATGGTTCTCAGGAATGAGATGGGCCAAGTGGATCAAGTGTCAGTAGGGAACCAATTAGGGGACAGTGATCATTGTATCATTAGGTCTAGGTTGGCTATTGAAAAGGACAAGGAACAATCCAGGACAAGAATAATTAACTGGGGTAAAGCCAACTTCAATGCGGTAAGAATGGATCTGACCCAGATAAATTATAATCAAAGGTTGGCGGGCAAAACAGTAACTGAACAATGGGCTGCCTTTCAGGAAGAAATAGTTCGGGCACAGTCAAGGTATATTTCCACAAAGAAGAAAGGTAGGGCAAACAAATCGAGAGCTCCCCGAAGGACAAAAGAAATAGGGATTAAGATGAAAAAGAAAAAGGGTGCTTATGACAGATGTCAGGTGAATAATACAACCGAGAACAAGGCTAAATATAGAAGGTTCAGAGGGGAATTAAAAAAGCAAGTAAGAGAAGCAAAGAGAGAATATGAGAAGAGACTGGCAACTAACATAAAAAGGAATCCCAAACTCTTCCATAGGCCTATAAATAGTGTCATGCAGGCCCCCACCTGCCAAGAATGAGGCACATTCATTTCGCCACATGGACATTAAACTTCAAATTGTTGTTGGGAAGAAAAGAGGGCCCATTACAAGGAATTGCCAGGCCCCTAGCCAGAAAGACAATTTTTCATACTCACAGACAATATTGGAACAAAGGAACCAGTCTTTGCTCCTAATAGACAAAACGGACGTGGTCAAACCAGTCGGCATGTGACCACCCTGCTGGCCAACTTAGAGAGTTTTTAATTGGAGAAACAGTGTTTTGAAGACAGAAATCTCCTGGCTCCTGGATTGAGAACATCTCTCTCCTGTCTCCTCTCAACTCTTTCTCACCTGCTTTGGAATCCATTGAAGACACATGAACCCCAAGAGAGAAAAGTCTCCAACAAAAAGCAAGAACTACCTACAAAAGGACTCGACAGTGATCTCGAAGCACAGTAACAAGAAATTCTTCAGATATTGCCTCAAACCACTCCACTTTATTATTCCTCTGCTGTTATCTGTCTCTATTTTCATGTGCATATCGCATATGCATGCTAGCGTGGGGTGCGGCGTGTATCCATAGGCGTTAACCGAATAAGAGTTTAAGTTTAAGTTTCAATAAATTTCACTTTTCTTCTTTAAACCTAAGAAAGCCTGTTTGTGCTAATTTCTTTGCCTTATAATTAGAAAGCAGTGAGCAAGAATTCACCAAGGGGGAGCTCAAAACACGGTGTGTTTAAAATTAAATCCTGTTACAGTCGACCAGGTAAAAGCTGAAAGGGAACCCTAGACAGCTTTCTCACCTGGTCATAACAATAGTAAAAGGGTGGTAAAAGGAGGAGTGGAGCCGATAAGGGACCAAAAGGGGAGTTACGCATGGAGCCAGGGGGCATGGCTGGGGTATTAAATGGATAGTTTGCTAATAGATTCCAAATGGAAACAGTAAAAGATGCCAAACTGCACGAAGTCTTCAGCAAACCTGCAGACGGAGCGGAGCGTAGATACACCTGGTCAAGATCGGACGTGTCTGCCCGTTCCAGGATTGACTTCCTGTTTGTGTCCTAGGCTGTCACAGTCAGATCCACCGACGTCAAGCCAGTGTACTTCTCTGACCATTGCCTCTTACTGGCTGACTGTCACGTACCTGACGACCAGCAGGTTGGCAGTGGGACATGGAATCTCAATGCTACATCCCAGAGAACGTTGAGGAACTCAAAAGGGATTACAAAGGTTGGAGAACCATGAAACCCCTCTTTGAGTCTCCAGTTCACTGGTGGGAGACGATCAAGGAGAACATCAAGAGGTTCTTTATCTTCAAAGGTGTTCAGAGGGCGAGAGAGAGAGAGAGAGACAGAGGGAAATGTCCCGACTCCAGAAAAGAATGCAAAATCTGCTCCGGCTGCACTCGATGGGGGTCGAGGTCAAGGAGGACCTCCAAGAGGTGAAGGGCCAGCAGGCCTCGCTCTTTGCCACGGAGGCCTCCAAGATCATCTTCCGGTCCAGAGTCCGCTCCACTGAGCAGGATGAGACGTGCTCGCGTTACTTCTTCCAAAAGGTACACAGAGAGAGCTCTGTTATCAGCAGCCTGAAGGAAGAGGATGGTTCGGTAACATCTTCGCAGTCTAACATACTAAGAATCAGCAAATCCTTTTATGCTGGGCTGTACGACGTGAAGCCCACGGACAGCACGGCTTCCCAGTCCTTCCTGTCATCTATCACGGAGGTCTTAGATGACAGCATGAGGGAGAGTCTGGACAAACCGCTAACTCTGGATGAGCGGACAAAGGCCGTCAGGTCCTTTGAGACAAGTAAAACTCCCGGAAGCGATGGCTTACCGGTTGAGTTGTACTCGGCCCTGTGGGATTGGGTCGGCCCGGACCTGCTGGAAGTATACGAGAGTATGCTCCTGGCTGGCAGCATGTCAGAATCCATGAGGAAAGGCATCATCACCCTCATCTACAAGCGGAAGGGGGAGAGAGCGGAAATCAGAAATTGGCTGCCCATCTCACTGCTTAATGTTGACTACAAGATTCTGTCCAAAGTCATCACCAGTCGGGTCAAGTCTGCTCTGGAGTTGGTGATTCACCCTGACCAGACCTGCACTGTACCCGGCAGGAAAATCTCTGATAGTCTCGCGCTACTCAGGGATACGATCACCTATGTACGGGACAGGAGGGTGGACACCTGCCTCATCAGCTTGGACCAGGAGAAGGCTTTTGACAGGATATCGCACACCTACATGATGGACGTGCTCTCCAAAATGGGATTTGGGGAGGGAATCTGCAATTGGATCAAACTGCTCTACACAAACATCAGTAGCGCAGTCTCAATCATTAGGCGGGAATCAGAAAGCTTCCCGATCCAATCTGGAGTCAAACAGTGCTGTCCTCTCTCCCCGGTCTTGTTTGTTTGCTGTATTGAACATTTTGCTGAATCCATTAGGAAGGATGGGGCATAAGAGGGGTGACAATCCCAGGCAGTGGAGGCACTCAGGTAAAAACCTCCCTCTACATGGACGACATCGCCGTCTTCTGCTCGGATCCACTGTCCGTTCACAGACTGATGAACATCTGTGACCAGTTCGAACTGGTCTCGGCAGCTAAAGTCAACCAAGGCAAGTGTGAGGCCATGTTCTTTGGGAACTGGGCCGGCTGAACCTTTGTCCCCATAACCATCAGGTCAGACTACCTGAAGGTGCTGGGGATATGGTTCGGAAGGGCTGGGGCATGTGCCAAAACCTGGAAGGAGCGACTAGCCAGGATACACCATAAACTGAGCATGTGGGAGCAGCGATCTCTCTCCATTGTGAGTAAGAACCTGGTCATCAGGTGCGAGGCGCTCACGTTGTTGCTGTATGTGGCGCAAGTCTGGCCCATACGCCACTCCTGCACCGTGGCGGTCACCCGAGCCATTTTCCGCTTTATCTGGAGATCTAAAATGAACCGGGTCCGGAGGGACATGATATTCAAACCTCTGGATAAGGGCGGTAAAAATGTACCCAACGTCACCCTCATCTTGATGACCACTTTCGTGTGCGGCTGCATCAAGCTGTGCTTGGAGCCCCAGTACACAAACACCAAGTGTCACTACGTGCTGAGGTTCTATCTCTCCCCAGTGTTGCGAAGGATGGGCCTGGTCACATTGCCGTGGAATGCTCCATCCAGTTGGACCATGCCGTACCACCTATCCTTCGTGGGAAAGTTTCTGCAGGAAAACACCTTTGACCACCAACCCATCAGGCAGTGGCCTGCACGGAATGTCCTCAAGGCCCTACGGGAGAAGGAGATGGTGGATCCGGTTGGATGGTTCCCCGAGCAGACTGCCAAAGTCATTTGGCAGAAAGCCTCATCACCAGAACTTCCAAACAAGCACCAAGATGTAGCTTGGTTGGTGATGAGAAGGGCGCTCCCCATCAGATCCTTCCTGCACACCCAGAGTCTCGCCCCCTCCACACGCTGCCCTCGAGCTGGCCATGGTGGGGAAGAGACAGTTGCCCACCTCCTCCTGGAATGTGTCTTTGCAAAGCAGGTGTGGAAAGAGATGCAGTGGTTTTTGTCGAGGTTCATCCCAAGTAGCTCTGTAACACAGGAGTCTGTGCTCTATGGGCTGTTTCCAGGGACACACACCAAAACAAACATCAACTGCTGCTAGAGGACCATCAATTCAGTGAAAGACGCCCTTTGCTCTGCCTGAAACTTGCTGGTCATCCAGCGCAAAGAGTTGTCCACGACCGAGTATTGCAGACTGGCACATTCCAAGGCCCAGGACTACGTGCTGAGGGGCGCACTAAAGCTTGGGGCAGCCGCGGCAAAGGCTCAATGGAGAAAGACCACAGTGTAAGGTCCCCCCCACCAATGTGAACTGAGGGGCTGGACCCATGGGAAACCCCTCGGACTGTATACACCAAATATGGTTTTGCTGTAAAATATACATGGCATGTTAAATGGAATGGAAGGGTTGTTGGGCAACTCACTCCTGTATTGAAGAAAACTGATTTCCTTTACACTTTTTGGAATGTCAACTTGGTGCTGTTTTGAACTCTTTTGTAATGTATTTTTTATAGATTTTTATGAATAAAGTAAATTTTGGAAAAAAAAATAAATGAATAGTTTGCATCTGTCTTTACCACGGAAGAAGATTCTTTTTCTTTTATTCGTTCATGGGATGTGGGCGTCACTGGCCAAGCCAGCATTTATTGCCCAACCCTAATTGCCCTTGAGAAGGTGGTGGTGAGCTGCCTTCTTGAACCGCTGCAGTCGATGTGGGGTAGGTCCACCCACAGTGCTTTTAGGAAGGGAGATCCAGGATTTTGACCCAGCGACAGTGAAGGAACAGCGATATAGTTCCAAGTCAGGATGGTGTGTGGCTTGGAGGGGAACTTGCAGATGGTGGTGTCCCCATGCATTTGCTGCCCTTGTCCTTCTAGTTGGTAGAGGTCGCGAGTATGGAAGGTGCTGTCTAAGGAGCCTTGGTACAAACTGCTGCAGTGCATCTTGTAGATGGTACACACTGCTGCCACTGTGCGCCGGTGGTAGAGGGAGTGAATGTTTGTAGATTGGGTGCCAATCAAATGGGCTGCTTTGCCCTGGATGGTGTCGAGCTTCTTCAGTGCTGTTGGAGCTGCACTCATCCAGGCAAGTGGAGAGTATTCCATCACACTCCTGACTTGTGCCTTGTAGATGGTGGATGGGCTTTGGGGAGTCAGGACGTGAGTTAGTCGCCGCAGGATTCCTAGCCTCTGACCTGCTCTCGTAGCCACGGTATTTATATGGTTACTCCAGTTCAGTTTCTGGTCAATGGTAGCCCCTAGGATGTTGATAGTGGGGGATTCAGCGATGGTAATGCCATTGAATGTCAAGGGGAGATGGTTAGATTCTCTCTTGTTGGAGATAGTCATTTCCTGGCACTTGTGTGGCACAAATGTTACTTGCCACTTATCAGCCCAAGCCTGGATATTGTCTAGGTCTTGCTGCATTTCTACACGGACTGCTTCAGTATCTGAGGAGTTGTGAATAGTGCTGAACATTGTGCAATCATCAGCAAACATCCCCACTTCTGACCTTATGATTGAAGGAAGGTCATTGATGAAGCAGCTGACGATGGTTGGGCCGAGGGCACTACCCTGAGGAAGTCCTGCAGTGATGTCCTGGAGCTCAGATGATTGACTTCCAACAACCACAACCAACTTCCTTTGCGCTAGGCATGACTCCAGCCAGCGGGGGGTTTTCCCCCTGATTCCCATTGACCTCAGTTTTGCTAGGGCTCCTTGATGTCATACTCGGTCAAATGCTGCCTTGATGTCAAGGGCAGTCACTCTCACCTCATCTCTTGAGTTCAGCTCTTCTGTCCATGTTTGAACCAAGGCTGTAATGGGGTCAGGAGCTGAGTGGCCCTGGTGGAACCCAAACTGAGCGTCACTGAGCAGGTTATTGCTAAGCAAGTGCTGCTTGATGGCACTGTTGATGACACCTTCCATCACTTTACTGATGATTGAGAGTAGGCTGATGGGGCGGTAATTGGCCGGGTTGGGCTTGTCCTGCTTTTTGTGTACCGGACATACCTGGGCAATGTTCCACATTGCAGGGTAGATGCCAGTGTTGTAGCTGTACTGGAACAGCTTGGCTAGGGGTGAGGCAAGTTCTGGAGCACAGGTCTTCAGTACTATTGCCGGACTATTGTCAGGTCCCATAGCCTTTGCAGTATCCAGTGCCTTTAGTCATTTCTTGATATCACGCGGAGTGAATCAAATTGGCTGAAGTCTGGCATCTGTGATACTGGGGACTTCAGGAGGAGGCCGAGATGGATCATCAACTTGGCACCTCTGGCTGAAGATTGTTGCAGATGTTTCAGCCTTATCTTTCACACTGATGTGTTGGTCTCCTCCATCATTGAGGATGGGGATATTTGTGGAGCCACTTCCTCCAGTTAATTGTTTAATTGTCCACTACCATTCACAGCTGGATGTGGCAGGACTGCAGAGCTTAGATATGATCCGTTGATTATGGGATCTCTTAGCTCTGTCTATCGCATGCTGCTTACGCAGTTTGGCATGCAGATAGTCCTATGTTGTCGCATCACCAGGTTGGCACCTCATTTTGAGATATGCCTGGTGCTGCTCCTGGCATGCCCTCCTGCACTCTTCATTGTACCAGGGTTGGTCTCCTCGCTTGATGGTAATGGTAGAGTGGGGGATATGCCGGGCCATGAGGTTACAGTTTGTGGTTGAGTACAATTCTGCTGCTGCTGATGGCCCACAGCGCCTCATGGATGCCCAGTTTTGCATTGCTAGATCTGTTCAAAATCTATCCCATTTAGCACGGTGGTAGTGCCACACAACACGAAGGAAGGTATCCTCAATGTGAAGGCGGGACTTCGTCTCTACAACGACTGTGCAGTGGTCACTCCTACTAATACTGTCATGGACAGATGCATCTGCAGCAGACAGATTGGTGAGGACGAGATCAAGTATGTTTCTCCCTCTTGTTCGTTCCCTCACCACCTACCGCATACCCATTCTAGCAGCTATGTCCTTTAGGACTCGGCCAGCTCGGTCGGTAGTGGTGCTACCGAGCCACTCTTGGTGATGGACATTGAAGTCCCTCACCCAGAGTACATTCTGTGCCCTTGCCACCCTCAGTGCTTCCTCCAGGTGCTGTTCAACATGGAGGAGTACTGACTCATCAGCTGAGGGAGGGCGGTATGTGGTAATCAGTAGGTTTCCTTGCCCATGTTTGATCTGATGCCATGAGACTTCATGGGGTCCAGAGTCGATGTTGAGGACTCCCAGGGCAACTCCCTCCTGACTGTATATCACTGTGCCGCCACTTCTGCTGGGTCTGTCCTGCCGGTGGGACAGGACATACCCGGGGATGGTAATGGCAGTGTCTGGGACATTGTCTGTCAAGTATGATTCCGTGAGAATGACTATGTCAGGCTGTTGCTTGACTGGTCTGTGGGACAGCTCTCCCAACTTTGGCACAAGTCCCCAGATGTTAGTAAGGAGGACTTTGCAGGGTCGACAGGACTGGGTTTGCCATTGTCGTTTCCGGTGCCTAGGTTGCTGCCGGGTGGTCCGTCCGGTTTCATTCCTTTTTTCATTCTGTGCAGGTCATGGTGAAAATGGAGATAGTTCAGCCACTTGAAGGGTTTAAAATTGATAAAGGAGGAGGTATTAGATAGGCTGACTGTACTTAAAGTTAATTAGGCACTGGGACTGGATGAGATGCACCCAAGGATGCTGAGGGAAATTGCAGAGGCACTGGCCATAATCTTCCAATCTTCTTTAGACTCAGTGGTGGTGCCAAAGGACTGGTGAAATGCAAATGTAACACCCTTGTTCAAAAAAGGTGCAAAGATAAGCCCAGCAACTACAGGACAGTCAGTTTAATCTTGGTGGTGGGGAAACTTCTAGAAACAATAATTCGGGACAAAATTAATACTTGGACATATATAGGTTAATTGTGGAAAACCAACACAGATTAGTTCAGGGCAAATTGTGTTCGACTAACTTGCTGGAGCTTTTTGAGAATGTAAAAAAAAGAGTTGAAAAGGGCAATATTGTTGACATGGTGTACATGGACTTTCAAAAGGCATTTGGTAAAGTGTCACACAACAGCCTTATGAGTAAAGTTATAGCTCATGGAATAAAAGGGACAGAAGCAAAATGGATACAAAATTGGCTGAGTGACAGGAAGCAGATTAATGAATGTTTTAAGGACTGGAGGAAGGTTTGTAGTGGAGTTCCCCAGGGGTTGTGTCAGGACCCCTGCTCTTCTTGATATGTATTATTGACCCAGACCTTGGTGTACAGGGCATAATTTCAAAATTTGCAGACGATGGAAAACTTGGAACTATGAGGAGGATAATGTAGAACTTCAAAAGGACATAGACAAGTTGGTGGAATGGGCAAACAAGTGGTAGATGAAATTTCATGCAGAGAAGTGTGAAGTGATTCATTTTTGCAGAAAGAACATGGAGAGACAAATATAAAATAAAGGGTACAATTCTAAAGGGGTGCAGGAGCAGAGGGACCTGGGGGTATATGTGCATAAATCATTGAAGGTGGCAGAACAAGTTGAGAGATTGGTTTATAAAGCATTCAGCATCATAGGCTTTATCAATAGGGGCATAGTGTACAAAAGCAAGGAAGTTATGCCAAACTTGTATACAACACTGATTCTGGGCATCACACTTTGGGAAGGAAGGTGTGAGAGAGGGTGTAGAAAAGATTCACGAGAAAAGTTCCAGGGATGAGGAACTTGAGTTAGGTCGATAGATTGGAGAAGTTGGGACTGTTTTCCTTGGAGAAGAGAAGGTTGAGAATAGATTTGATACAGTATTCAAAATCATGAGGGGTCTGGGTAGATAGGGAGAAACCGCTGCCATTGGTGGAAGGATCGAGAACCAGAGGGCACAGATTTAAAGAAATTGGAAAAAGAAGCAATGGTGACATGAGAAAAAACTTTTTCACGCAGTGCATGGTTAGGATCTGGAATGCAGTACCTGAGAGTATGATGGAGGCAGATTGAATCGAGACATTGAAGAGGGAATTGGATTATTATCTGAAAAGGAAGAATGTGAAGGGCTATGAGGACAAGGCGAGGCAGTGGTACTGTGCGAATTTCTCCTTCAGAGTGCCAGCACAGACACGATGGGCCCAATGGCCGCCTTCTGTGATGTAACCATTCCATGATTCTATGATTTTATATAGAACTTATTCCTCAGGAATGACCCAAAGCACTTCAAATGCAATGAAATACTTTGAAGTGCAGTCACTGTTGCAATGTATGGAAATGCAATACCCAATCTGTGCACAGCATGGTCCCGTAATCACAGATTAATGATCAATTAATCTACCTTTGATTATGTTGGTTGAGGGACTAACATTGGTCAAGATATTGAAATAATTTTCTGCCCTCCTTGTATTGTGCCACTTGGTCTTTAGCATTCACTTGGACAGTCAGACAGGACCTTAGATTTCCACAGCCAACCTAGACTGAATGATACAATGATCACTCTCCCCAAATTGATGGCATGTCCCACAGTCCAGCTGTCCCTCATTACAGCAGTTGAGTTACAGACTGGTCTATGTGTTAACGTCCTGAGACCGCGTCTGGTTCTCCTCACGATGTTGTGTTTTGTGGCGGAGTGCGGGGTGGGGTGGTGGGGGGTTGGGTGGGGGGGGCTGGAAAATCAGAGCAGAAGCGGCTGACCACAGAACTCGACGCCGGGATTGCTGGACCCTCTCTTCATGGCGGCGGGGAAACTCGATGGAGACCCCACTGCCGCACTGCAACAGGACCCGAATTAGCATATTTAAATTACATCTTTGCATGAATTAAAACGTCATCCGCAGCAATCATGCCTTCAGATCCCAATCTTCAGCAAAACGTGGGGCACTCATGAGACTTCACTTTCCCATCCAGGGAAAGCTGGTGCCACTGAGATGGGGAAGAGGGTGAACTCTGCACTAGGTACTGTACGGGGGGAGGGGGTGAACTCTGCATTATGTACTGTATGGGGGGAGGGGGTGAACACTGCACTAGGTACTGTATGGGGGGAGGGGGTGAACTCTGCATTATGTACTGTACGGGGGGAGGGGGTGAACTCTGCATTATGTACTGCATGGGTGGAGGGGGTGAACTCTGCACGATGTACTGTATGGAGGGCGGGGTGAACTCTGCACGATGTACTGTATGGGGCGGGGCTGAACTCTGCATTATGTACTGTATGGGGAGGGGGTGAACACTGCATTCTGGACTGTATGGGGGGAGGGGGTGAACTCTGCATTATGTACTGTACGGGGGGAAGGGGTGAACTCTGCACTATGTACTGTATGGGGGGAGGGGGTGAACTCTGCATTATGTACTGTATAGGGGGAGGGGGTGAACTCTGCATTATGTACTGAATGGGGGAGGGGGTGAACTCTGCATTATGTACTGTACGGGGGGAGGGGGTGAACTCTGCATTATGTACTGTATGGGGAGGGAGTGAACTCTGCATTATGTACTGTTTGGGGAGGGGGTGAACTCGGCAAAAGGTACTGTATGGGGGGAGGGGGTGAACTCTGCATTATGTACCGTATGGGGGGAGGGGGTGAACTCTGCATTATGTACTGCATGGGGAGGGGGTGAACTCTGCATTATATACAGTATGGAAGGAAGGGGTGAAGTCTGCATTATGTACTGTATGGGTGGAGGGGGGTGAACTCTGCATTAAGTACTGAATGGGTGGAGGGGGTGAAATCTGCATTATGTACTGTATGGGTGGATGGGGGGGAACTCTGCACTATGTACTGTATGGGAAGGGGGTGAACTCTGCATTATGTACTGTAATGGGTGGGGGTGAACTCTGCATTATATACTGTATGGGAGGAGGGGGTGAATTCTGCATTATGTACTGTATGGGAGGAGGGGGTGAACTCTGCATTATGTACTGTTTCGGGAGGGGGTGAACTCTGCATTATATACTGTATGGGGAGGGGGTGAACTCTGCATTATGTACTGTATGGGTGGAGGGGGGTGAAATCTGCATTATGTACTGTATGGGTGGAGGGGGGTGAAATCTGCATTATGTACTGTATGGGTGGAGGGGGTGAACTCTGCATTATGTACTGTTTGGGGAGGGGGTGAACTCTGCATTATGTACTGTATGGGGAGGGGGTGAACTCTGCATTATCGACTGTTTGGGGAGGGGGTGAACTCTGCATTATGTACTGTATGGGTGCAGGGGGTGAACTCTGCATTACGTACTGCATGGGGAGGGTGTGAACTCTGCATTATGTACTGCATGGGGAGGGTGTGAACTCTGCATTATGTACTGTTTGGGAGGAGGGGGTGAACTCTGCATTCTGTACTGTAATGGGTGGGGGTGAACTCTGCATTATGTACTGCATGGGGAGGGTGTGAAATCTGCATTATGTACTGTATGGGTGGAGGGGGTGAACTCTGCATTATGTACTGTATGGGTGGATGCGGGTGAGCTCTGCATTATGTACTGTTTGGGGAGGGGGTGATCTCTGCATTATGTACAGTATGGGTGCAGGGGGTGAACTCTGCATTACGTACTGCATGGGGAGGGTGTGAACTCTGCATTATGTACTGCATGGGGAGGGTGTGAACTCTGCATTATGTACTGTTTGGGAGGAGGGGGTGAACTCTGCATTCTGTACTGTATGGGTGGATGGGGGTGAACTCTGCATTATGTACTGTTGGGTGGATGGGGGTGAACTCTGCACTATGTACTGGATGGGTGGAGGGGGTGAACTCTGCATTATGTACTGTATGGGTGGATGGGGGTGAACTCTGCACTATGTACTGTATGGGAGGAGGGGGTGAACTCTGCATTATGTACTGTATGGGGACGGGGTGAACTCTGCATTATGTACTGGATGGGGAGGGGGTGAACTCTGCACTTTGTAATGTATGGGGGGAGGGGGTGAACTCTGCCTTTTGTACTGTACGGGTGGATGGGGGTGAACTCTGCACTATGGACTGTATGGGGAGGGGGTGAAGTCTGCATTTTGTACTGTATGGGTGCAGGGGGTGAAATCTGCATTACGTACTGTATGGGGAGGGAGTGAACTCTGCATTATCTACTGTTTGGGAGGAGGGGGTGAACTCTGCATTATGTACTGTATGAGTGGAGGGGGTGAACTCTGTATTATGTACTGTAATGGGTGGGGGTGAACTCTGCATTATGTACTGTAGGGTGGATGGGGGTGAACTCTGCACTATGTACTGTATGGGAGGAGGGGGTGAACTCTGCATTATGTACTGTATGGGTGGAGGGGGTGAACTCTGCATTATGTACTGTATGGGGATGGGGTTAACTCTGCATTATGTACTGTATGGGTGGAGGGGGTGAACTCTGCATTATCTACTGTTTGGGAGGAGGGGGTGAACTCTGCATTATGTACTGTATGAGTGGAGGGGGTGAACTCTGTATTATGTACTGTAATGGGTGGGGGTGAACTCTGCATTATGTACTGTAGGGTGGATGGGGGTGAACTCTGCACTATGTACTGTATGGGAGGAGGGGGTGAACTCTGCATTATGTACTGTAGGGTGGATGGGGGTGAACTCTGCACTATGTACTGTATGGGAGGAGGGGGTGAACTCTGCATTATGTACTGTATGGGTGGAGGGGGTGAACTCTGCATTATGTACTGTATGGGGATGGGGTTAACTCTGCATTATGTACTGTATGGGTGGAGGGGGTGAACTCTGCATTATGTACTGTTTGGGTGGAGGGGGTGAACTCTGCATTATGTACTGGATGGGGGGAGGGGGTGAACTCTGCACTATGTAATGTATGGGGGGAGGGGGTGAACTCTGCCTTTTGTACTGTACGGGTGGATGGGGGTGAACTCTGCACTATGGACTGTATGGGGAAGGGGTGAAGTCTGCATTTTGTACTGTATGGGTGGAGGGGGTGAACTCTGCATTATGTACTGTATGGGGAGGGTGTGAACTCTGCATTATGTACTGTATGGGTGGATGTGGGTGAACTCTGCACGATGTACTGAATGGGTGGAGGGGGTGCAATCTGCATTATGTACTGTATGGGTGGATGCGGGTGGGCTCTGCATTATGTACTGTATGGGTGGAGGGGGTGAACTCTGCATTATGTACTGTTTGGGGAGGGGGTGAACTCTGCATTATGTACAGTATGGGTGCAGGGGGTGAACTCTGCATTACGTACTGCATGGGGAGGGTGTGAACTCTGCATTATGTACTGTATGGGGAGGGGATGAACTCTGCATTATGTACTGTTTGGGGAGGGGGTAAACTCTGCACTATGTACTGTATGGGTGGATGGGGCTGAACTCTGCACTATGTACTGTATGGGTGCAGGGGGTGAACTCTGCATTATGTACTGTGTGGGGAGGGGATGAACTCTGCATTATGTACTGTTTGGGGAGGGGGTAAACTCTGCACTATGTACTGTATGGGTGGATGGGGCTGAACTCTGCACCATGTACTGTATGGGAAGGGGGTGAACTCTGTACTATGTACTGTAATGGGTGGGGGTGAACTCTGCATTATGTACTGTATGGGAAGGGGGTGAACTCTGTACAATGTACTGTAATGGGTGGGGGTGAACTCTGCACTATGTACTGTATGGGAAGGGGGTGAACTCTGTACTATGTACTGTAATGGGTGGGGGTGAACTCTGCATTACGTACTGTATGGGTGGATGGGGGTGAACTCTGCACTATGTACTGTATGGGTGGAGGGGGTGAACTCTGCATTATGTACTGTATGGGTGGAGGGGAGAACTCTGCATTATGTACTGTATGGGTGGAGGGGGTGAACTCCGCATTATGTACTGTTGGGTAGATGGGGGTGAACTCTGCACTATGTACTGGATGGGTGGAGGGGGTGAACTCTGCATTATGTACTGTATGGGTGGATGGGGGTGAACTCTGCATTATGTACTGTTTGGGGAGGGGGTGAACTCTGCATTATGTACTGTTTGGGGAGGGGGTGAACTATGCATTATGTACTGTATGGGTGCAGGGGGTGAACTCCGCATTATGTACTGTATGGGGACGGGGTGAACTCTGCATTATGTACTGTATGGGGAGGGGGTGAAGTCTGCATTATGTACTGTATGGGTGGAGGGGGTGAACTCTGCATTATGTACTGTTTGGGGAGGGGGTGAACACTGCATTATGTACTGTATGGGTGGAGGGGGCAAACTCTGCGTTATGTACTGTTTGGGGAGGAGGTGAACTCTGCATTATGTACTGTACGAGGAGGGAGTGAACTCTGCATTATGTACTTTTTGGGGAGGGGGTGAACACTGCATTATGTACTGTATGGGTGGAGGGGGCAAACTCTGCATTATGTACTGTATGGGTGGAGGGGGTGAACTCTGCATTATGTACTGTTTGGGGAGGGGGTGAACACTGCATTATGTACTGTATGGGTGGAGGGGGCAAACCCTGCATTATGTACTGTTTGGGGAGGGGGTGAACTCTGCATTATGTATTGTTTGGGGAGGGGGTGAACTCTGCATTATGTACTGTATGGGTGGAGGGGGTGAACTCTGCATTATGTACTGTATGGGTGGAGGGGAGAACTCTGCATTATGTACTGTATGGGTGGATGGGGGTGAACTCTGCATTATGTACTGTTGGGTGGATGGGGGTGAACTCTGCACTATGTACTGGATGGGTGGAGGGGGTGAACTCTGCATTATGTACTGTATGGGTGGATGGGGGTGAACTCTGCACTATGTACTGTCTGGGAGGAGGGGGTGAACTCTGCATTATGTACTGTATGGGGACGGGGTGAACTCTGCATTATGTACTGGATGGGGAGGGGGTGAACTCTGCACTTTGTAATGTATGGGGGGAGGGGGTGAACTCTGCCTTTTGTACTGTACGGGTGGATGGGGGTGAACTCTGCACTATGGACTGTATGGGGAGGGGGTGAAGTCTGCATTTTGTACTGTATGGGTGCAGGGGGTGAAATCTGCATTACGTACTGTATGGGGAGGGAGTGAACTCTGCATTATCTACTGTTTGGGAGGAGGGGGTGAACTCTGCATTATGTACTGTATGAGTGGAGGGGGTGAACTCTGTATTATGTACTGTAATGGGTGGGGGTGAACTCTGCATTATGTACTGTAGGGTGGATGGGGGTGAACTCTGCACTATGTACTGTATGGGAGGAGGGGGTGAACTCTGCATTATGTACTGTATGGGTGGAGGGGGTGAACTCTGCATTATGTACTGTATGGGGATGGGGTTAACTCTGCATTATGTACTGTATGGGTGGAGGGGGTGAACTCTGCATTATGTACTGTTTGGGTGGAGGGGGTGAACTCTGCATTATGTACTGGATGGGGAGGGTGTGAACTCTGCACTATGTAATGTATGGGGGGAGGGGGTGAACTCTGCCTTTTGTACTGTACGGGTGGATGGGGGTGAACTCTGCACTATGGACTGTATGGGGAAGGGGTGAAGTCTGCATTTTGTACTGTATGGGTGGAGGGGGTGAACTCTGCATTATGTACTGTATGGGGAGGGTGTGAACTCTGCATTATGTACTGTATGGGTGGATGTGGGTGAACTCTGCACGATGTACTGAATGGGTGGAGGGGGTGCAATCTGCATTATGTACTGTATGGGTGGATGCGGGTGAGCTCTGCATTATGCACTGTATGGGTGGAGGGGGTGAACTCTGCATTATGTACTGTTTGGGGAGGGGGTGAACTCTGCATTATGTACAGTATGGGTGCAGGGGGTGAACTCTGCATTACGTACTGCATGGGGAGGGTGTGAACTCTGCATTATGTACTGTATGGGGAGGGGATGAACTCTGCATTATGTACTGTTTGGGGAGGGGGTAAACTCTGCACTATGTACTGTATGGGTGGATGGGGCTGAACTCTGCACTATGTACTGTATGGGTGGATGGGGCTGAACTCTGCACCATGTACTGTATGGGAAGGGGGTGAACTCTGTACTATGTACTGTAATGGGTGGGGGTGAACTCTGCATTATGTACTGGATGGGTGGATGGGGGTGAACTCTGCACTATGTACTGTATGGGAAGGGGGTGAACTCTGTACAATGTACTGTAATGGGTGGGGGTGAACTCTGCACTATGTACTGTATGGGAAGGGGGTGAACTCTGTACTATGTACTGTAATGGGTGGGGGTGAACTCTGCATTACGTACTGTATGGGTGGATGGGGGTGAACTCTGCACTATGTACTGTATGGGTGGAGGGGGTGAACTCTGCATTATGTACTGTATGGGTGGAGGGGAGAACTCTGCATTATGTACTGTATGGGTGGAGGGGGTGAACTCCGCATTATGTACTGTTGGGTAGATGGGGGTGAACTCTGCACTATGTACTGGATGGGTGGAGGGGGTGAACTCTGCATTATGTACTGTATGGGTGGATGGGGGTGAACTCTGCATTATGTACTGTTTGGGGAGGGGGTGAACTCTGCATTATGTACTGTTTGGGGAGGGGGTGAACTATGCATTATGTACTGTATGGGTGCAGGGGGTGAACTCCGCATTATGTACTGTATGGGGACGGGGTGAACTCTGCATTATGTACTGTATGGGGAGGGGGTGAAGTCTGCATTATGTACTGTATGGGTGGAGGGGGTGAACTCTGCATTATGTACTGTTTGGGGAGGGGGTGAACACTGCATTATGTACTGTATGGGTGGAGGGGGCAAACCCTGCATTATGTACTGTTTGGGGAGGGGGTGAACTCTGCATTATGTATTGTTTGGGGAGGGGGTGAACTCTGCATTATGTACTGTATGGGTGGAGGGGGTGAACTCTGCATTATGTACTGTATGGGTGGAGGGGAGAACTCTGCATTATGTACTGTATGGGTGGATGGGGGTGAACTCTGCATTATGTACTGTTGGGTGGATGGGGGTGAACTCTGCACTATGTACTGGATGGGTGGAGGGGGTGAACTCTGCATTATGTACTGTATGGGTGGATGGGGGTGAACTCTGCACTATGTACTGTATGGGAGGAGGGGGTGAACTCTGCATTATGTACTGTATGGGGACGGGGTGAACTCTGCATTATGTACTGGATGGGGAGGGGGTGAACTCTGCACTTTGTAATGTATGGGGGGAGGGGGTGAACTCTGCCTTTTGTACTGTACGGGTGGATGGGGGTGAACTCTGCACTATGGACTGTATGGGGAGGGGGTGAAGTCTGCATTTTGTACTGTATGGGTGCAGGGGGTGAAATCTGCATTACGTACTGTATGGGGAGGGAGTGAACTCTGCATTATCTACTGTTTGGGAGGAGGGGGTGAACTCTGCATTATGTACTGTATGAGTGGAGGGGGTGAACTCTGTATTATGTACTGTAATGGGTGGGGGTGAACTCTGCATTATGTACTGTAGGGTGGATGGGGGTGAACTCTGCACTATGTACTGTATGGGAGGAGGGGGTGAACTCTGCATTATGTACTGTATGGGTGGAGGGGGTGAACTCTGCATTATGTACTGTATGGGGATGGGGTTAACTCTGCATTATGTACTGTATGGGTGGAGGGGGTGAACTCTGCATTATGTACTGTTTGGGTGGAGGGGGTGAACTCTGCATTATGTACTGGATGGGGAGGGTGTGAACTCTGCACTATGTAATGTATGGGGGGAGGGGGTGAACTCTGCCTTTTGTACTGTACGGGTGGATGGGGGTGAACTCTGCACTATGGACTGTATGGGGAAGGGGTGAAGTCTGCATTTTGTACTGTATGGGTGGAGGGGGTGAACTCTGCATTATGTACTGTATGGGGAGGGTGTGAACTCTGCATTATGTACTGTATGGGTGGATGTGGGTGAACTCTGCACGATGTACTGAATGGGTGGAGGGGGTGCAATCTGCATTATGTACTGTATGGGTGGATGCGGGTGAGCTCTGCATTATGCACTGTATGGGTGGAGGGGGTGAACTCTGCATTATGTACTGTTTGGGGAGGGGGTGAACTCTGCATTATGTACAGTATGGGTGCAGGGGGTGAACTCTGCATTACGTACTGCATGGGGAGGGTGTGAACTCTGCATTATGTACTGTATGGGGAGGGGATGAACTCTGCATTATGTACTGTTTGGGGAGGGGGTAAACTCTGCACTATGTACTGTATGGGTGGATGGGGCTGAACTCTGCACTATGTACTGTATGGGTGGATGGGGCTGAACTCTGCACCATGTACTGTATGGGAAGGGGGTGAACTCTGTACTATGTACTGTAATGGGTGGGGGTGAACTCTGCATTATGTACTGGATGGGTGGATGGGGGTGAACTCTGCACTATGTACTGTATGGGAAGGGGGTGAACTCTGTACAATGTACTGTAATGGGTGGGGGTGAACTCTGCACTATGTACTGTATGGGAAGGGGGTGAACTCTGTACTATGTACTGTAATGGGTGGGGGTGAACTCTGCATTACGTACTGTATGGGTGGATGGGGGTGAACTCTGCACTATGTACTGTATGGGTGGAGGGGGTGAACTCTGCATTATGTACTGTATGGGTGGAGGGGAGAACTCTGCATTATGTACTGTATGGGTGGAGGGGGTGAACTCCGCATTATGTACTGTTGGGTAGATGGGGGTGAACTCTGCACTATGTACTGGATGGGTGGAGGGGGTGAACTCTGCATTATGTACTGTATGGGTGGATGGGGGTGAACTCTGCATTATGTACTGTTTGGGGAGGGGGTGAACTCTGCATTATGTACTGTTTGGGGAGGGGGTGAACTATGCATTATGTACTGTATGGGTGCAGGGGGTGAACTCCGCATTATGTACTGTATGGGGACGGGGTGAACTCTGCATTATGTACTGTATGGGGAGGGGGTGAAGTCTGCATTATGTACTGTATGGGTGGAGGGGGTGAACTCTGCATTATGTACTGTTTGGGGAGGGGGTGAACACTGCATTATGTACTGTATGGGTGGAGGGGGCAAACTCTGCGTTATGTACTGTTTGGGGAGGGGGTGAACTCTGCATTATGTACTGTACGAGGAGGGAGTGAACTCTGCATTATGTACTTTTTGGGGAGGGGGTGAACACTGCATTATGTACTGTATGGGTGGAGGGGGCAAACTCTGCATTATGTACTGTATGGGTGGAGGGGGTGAACTCTGCATTATGTACTGTTTGGGGAGGGGGTGAACACTGCATTATGTACTGTATGGGTGGAGGGGGCAAACTCTGCATTATGTACTGTTTGGGGAGGGGGTGAACTCTGCATTATGTATTGTTTGGGGAGGGGGTGAACTCTGCATTATGTACTGTATGGGTGGAGGGGGTGAACTCTGCATTATGTATTGTTTGGGGAGGGGGTGAACTCTGCATTATGTACTGTATGGGTGGAGAGGGTGAACTCTGCATTATGTATTGTTTGGGGAGGGGGTGAACTCTGCATTATGTACTGTATGGGTGGAGGGGGTGAACTCTGCATTATGTACTGTATGGGTGGAGGGGGTGAACTCTGCATTATGTACTGAATGGGGGAGGGGGTGAACTCTGCATTATGTACTGTACGGGGGGAGGGGGTGAACTCTGCATTATGTACTGTATGGGGAGGGAGTGAACTCTGCATTATGTACTGTTTGGGGAGGGGGTGAACTCGGCAAAAGGTACTGTATGGGGGGAGGGGGTGAACTCTGCATTATGTACCGTATGGGGGGAGGGGGTGAACTCTGCATTATGTACTGCATGGGGAGGGGGTGAACTCTGCATTATATACAGTATGGAAGGAAGGGGTGAAGTCTGCATTATGTACTGTATGGGTGGAGGGGGGTGAACTCTGCATTAAGTACTGAATGGGTGGAGGGGGTGAAATCTGCATTATGTACTGTATGGGTGGATGGGGGGGAACTCTGCACTATGTACTGTATGGGAAGGGGGTGAACTCTGCATTATGTACTGTAATGGGTGGGGGTGAACTCTGCATTATATACTGTATGGGAGGAGGGGGTGAATTCTGCATTATGTACTGTATGGGAGGAGGGGGTGAACTCTGCATTATGTACTGTTTCGGGAGGGGGTGAACTCTGCATTATATACTGTATGGGGAGGGGGTGAACTCTGCATTATGTACTGTATGGGTGGAGGGGGGTGAAATCTGCATTATGTACTGTATGGGTGGAGGGGGGTGAAATCTGCATTATGTACTGTATGGGTGGAGGGGGTGAACTCTGCATTAAGTACTGTTTGGGGAGGGGGTGAACTCTGCATTATGTACTGTAGGGGGAGGGGGTGAACTCTGCATTATCGACTGTTTGGGGAGGGGGTGAACTCTGCATTATGTACTGTATGGGTGCAGGGGGTGAACTCTGCATTACGTACTGCATGGGGAGGGTGTGAACTCTGCATTATGTACTGCATGGGGAGGGTGTGAACTCTGCATTATGTACTGTTTGGGAGGAGGAGGTGAACTCTGCATTCTGTACTGTAATGGGTGGGGGTGAACTCTGCATTATGTACTGCATGGGGAGGGTGTGAAATCTGCATTATGTACTGTATGGGTGGAGGGGGTGAACTCTGCATTATGTACTGTATGGGTGGATGCGGGTGAGCTCTGCATTATGTACTGTTTGGGGAGGGGGTGATCTCTGCATTATGTACAGTATGGGTGCAGGGGGTGAACTCTGCATTACGTACTGCATGGGTGGGGGTGAACTCTGCATTATGTACTGCATGGGGAGGGTGTGAAATCTGCATTATGTACTGTATGGGTGGATGGGGGTGAACTCTGCATTATGTACTGTTGGGTGGATGGGGGTGAACTCTGCACTATGTACTGGATGGGTGGAGGGGGTGAACTCTGCATTATGTACTGTATGGGTGGATGGGGGTGAACTCTGCACTATGTACTGTATGGGAGGAGGGGGTGAACTCTGCATTATGTACTGGATGGGTGGATGGGGGTGAACTCTGCACTATGTACTGTATGGGAAGGGGGTGAACTCTGTACAATGTACTGTAATGGGTGGGGGTGAACTCTGCACTATGTACTGTATGGGAAGGGGGTGAACTCTGTACTATGTACTGTAATGGGTGGGGGTGAACTCTGCATTACGTACTGTATGGGTGGATGGGGGTGAACTCTGCACTATGTACTGTATGGGTGGAGGGGGTGAACTCTGCATTATGTACTGTATGGGTGGAGGGGAGAACTCTGCATTATGTACTGTATGGGTGGAGGGGGTGAACTCCGCATTATGTACTGTTGGGTAGATGGGGGTGAACTCTGCACTATGTACTGGATGGGTGGAGGGGGTGAACTCTGCATTATGTACTGTATGGGTGGATGGGGGTGAACTCTGCATTATGTACTGTTTGGGGAGGGGGTGAACTCTGCATTATGTACTGTTTGGGGAGGGGGTGAACTATGCATTATGTACTGTATGGGTGCAGGGGGTGAACTCCGCATTATGTACTGTATGGGGACGGGGTGAACTCTGCATTATGTACTGTATGGGGAGGGGGTGAAGTCTGCATTATGTACTGTATGGGTGGAGGGGGTGAACTCTGCATTATGTACTGTTTGGGGAGGGGGTGAACACTGCATTATGTACTGTATGGGTGGAGGGGGCAAACTCTGCGTTATGTACTGTTTGGGGAGGGGGTGAACTCTGCATTATGTACTGTACGAGGAGGGAGTGAACTCTGCATTATGTACTTTTTGGGGAGGGGGTGAACACTGCATTATGTACTGTATGGGTGGAGGGGGCAAACTCTGCATTATGTACTGTATGGGTGGAGGGGGTGAACTCTGCATTATGTACTGTTTGGGGAGGGGGTGAACACTGCATTATGTACTGTATGGGTGGAGGGGGCAAACTCTGCATTATGTACTGTTTGGGGAGGGGGTGAACTCTGCATTATGTATTGTTTGGGGAGGGGGTGAACTCTGCATTATGTACTGTATGGGTGGAGGGGGTGAACTCTGCATTATGTATTGTTTGGGGAGGGGGTGAACTCTGCATTATGTACTGTATGGGTGGAGAGGGTGAACTCTGCATTATGTATTGTTTGGGGAGGGGGTGAACTCTGCATTATGTACTGTATGGGTGGAGGGGGTGAACTCTGCATTATGTACTGTATGGGTGGAGGGGGTGAACTCTGCATTATGTACTGAATGGGGGAGGGGGTGAACTCTGCATTATGTACTGTACGGGGGGAGGGGGTGAACTCTGCATTATGTACTGTATGGGGAGGGAGTGAACTCTGCATTATGTACTGTTTGGGGAGGGGGTGAACTCGGCAAAAGGTACTGTATGGGGGGAGGGGGTGAACTCTGCATTATGTACCGTATGGGGGGAGGGGGTGAACTCTGCATTATGTACTGCATGGGGAGGGGGTGAACTCTGCATTATATACAGTATGGAAGGAAGGGGTGAAGTCTGCATTATGTACTGTATGGGTGGAGGGGGGTGAACTCTGCATTAAGTACTGAATGGGTGGAGGGGGTGAAATCTGCATTATGTACTGTATGGGTGGATGGGGGGGAACTCTGCACTATGTACTGTATGGGAAGGGGGTGAACTCTGCATTATGTACTGTAATGGGTGGGGGTGAACTCTGCATTATATACTGTATGGGAGGAGGGGGTGAATTCTGCATTATGTACTGTATGGGAGGAGGGGGTGAACTCTGCATTATGTACTGTTTCGGGAGGGGGTGAACTCTGCATTATATACTGTATGGGGAGGGGGTGAACTCTGCATTATGTACTGTATGGGTGGAGGGGGGTGAAATCTGCATTATGTACTGTATGGGTGGAGGGGGGTGAAATCTGCATTATGTACTGTATGGGTGGAGGGGGTGAACTCTGCATTATGTACTGTTTGGGGAGGGGGTGAACTCTGCATTATGTACTGTAGGGGGAGGGGGTGAACTCTGCATTATCGACTGTTTGGGGAGGGGGTGAACTCTGCATTATGTACTGTATGGGTGCAGGGGGTGAACTCTGCATTACGTACTGCATGGGGAGGGTGTGAACTCTGCATTATGTACTGCATGGGGAGGGTGTGAACTCTGCATTATGTACTGTTTGGGAGGAGGAGGTGAACTCTGCATTCTGTACTGTAATGGGTGGGGGTGAACTCTGCATTATGTACTGCATGGGGAGGGTGTGAAATCTGCATTATGTACTGTATGGGTGGAGGGGGTGAACTCTGCATTATGTACTGTATGGGTGGATGCGGGTGAGCTCTGCATTATGTACTGTTTGGGGAGGGGGTGATCTCTGCATTATGTACAGTATGGGTGCAGGGGGTGAACTCTGCATTACGTACTGCATGGGTGGGGGTGAACTCTGCATTATGTACTGCATGGGGAGGGTGTGAAATCTGCATTATGTACTGTATGGGTGGATGGGGGTGAACTCTGCATTATGTACTGTTGGGTGGATGGGGGTGAACTCTGCACTATGTACTGGATGGGTGGAGGGGGTGAACTCTGCATTATGTACTGTATGGGTGGATGGGGGTGAACTCTGCACTATGTACTGTATGGGAGGAGGGGGTGAACTCTGCATTATGTACTGTATGGGGACGGGGTGAACTCTGCATTATGTACTGGATGGGGAGGGGGTGAACTCTGCACTTTGTAATGTATGGGGGGAGGGGGTGAACTCTGCCTTTTGTACTGTACGGGTGGATGGGGGTGAACTCTGCACTTTGGACTGTATGGGGAGGGGGTGAAGTCTGCATTTTGTACTGTATGGGTGCAGGGGGTGAAATCTGCATTACGTACTGTATGGGGAGGGAGTGAACTCTGCATTATCTACTGTTTGGGAGGAGGGGGTGAACTCTGCATTATGTACTGTATGGGTGGAGGGGGTGAACTCTGTATTATGTACTGTAATGGGTGGGGGTGAACTCTGCATTATGTACTGTAGGGTGGATGGGGGTGAACTCTGCACTATGTACTGTATGGGAGGAGGGGGTGAACTCTGCATTATGTACTGTATGGGTGGAGGGGGTGAACTCTGCATTATGTACTGTATGGGGATGGGGTTAACTCTGCATTATGTACTGTATGGGTGGAGGGGGTGAACTCTGCATTATGTACTGTTTGGGTGGAGGGGGTGAACTCTGCATTATGTACTGGATGGGGAGGGTGTGAACTCTGCACTATGTAATGTATGGGGGGAGGGGGTGAACTCTGCCTTTTGTACTGTACGGGTGGATGGGGGTGAACTCTGCACTATGGACTGTATGGGGAAGGGGTGAAGTCTGCATTTTGTACTGTATGGGTGGAGGGGGTGAACTCTGCATTATGTACTGTATGGGGAGGGTGTGAACTCTGCATTATGTACTGTATGGGTGGATGTGGGTGAACTCTGCACGATGTACTGAATGGGTGGAGGGGGTGCAATCTGCATTATGTACTGTATGGGTGGATGCGGGTGAGCTCTGCATTATGTACTGTATGGGTGGAGGGGGTGAACTCTGCATTATGTACTGTTTGGGGAGGGGGTGAACTCTGCATTATGTACAGTATGGGTGCAGGGGGTGAACTCTGCATTACGTACTGCATGGGGAGGGTGTGAACTCTGCATTATGTACTGTATGGGGAGGGGATGAACTCTGCATTATGTACTGTTTGGGGAGGGGGTAAACTCTGCACTATGTACTGTATGGGTGGATGGGGCTGAACTCTGCACTATGTACTGTATGGGTGGATGGGGCTGAACTCTGCACCATGTACTGTATGGGAAGGGGGTGAACTCTGTACTATGTACTGTAATGGGTGGGGGTGAACTCTGCATTATGTACTGGATGGGTGGATGGGGGTGAACTCTGCACTATGTACTGTATGGGAAGGGGGTGAACTCTGTACTATGTACTGTAATGGGTGGGGGTGAACTCTGCATTATGTACTGTATGGGTGGATGGGGGTGAACTCTGCACCATGTACTGGATGGGAAGGGGGTGAACTCTGTACAATGTACTGTAATGGGTGGGGGTGAACTCTGCATTACGTACTGTATGGGTGGATGGGGGTGAACTCTGCACTATGTACTGTATGGGTGGAGGGGGTGAACTCTGCATTATGTACTGTATGGGTGGAGGGGAGAACTCTGCATTATGTACTGTATGGGTGGAGGGGGTGAACTCCGCATTATGTACTGTTGGGTGGATGGGGGTGAACTCTGCACTATGTACTGGATGGGTGGAGGGGGTGAACTCTGCATTATGTACTGTATGGGTGGATGGGGGTGAACTCTGCACTATGTACTGTTTGGGAGGAGGGGGTGAACTCTGCATTATGTACTGTATGGGTGCAGGGGGTGAACTCCGCATTATGTACTGTATGGGGACGGGGTGAACTCTGCATTATGTACTGTATGGGGAGGGGGTGAAGTCTGCATTATGTACTGTATGGGTGGAGGGGGTGAACTCTGCATTATGTACTGTTTGGGGAGGGGGTGAACACTGCATTATGTACTGTATGGGTGGAGGGGGCAAACTCTGCATTATGTACTGTTTGGGGAGGGGGTGAACTCTGCATTATGTATTGTTTGGGGAGGGGGTGAACTCTGCATTATGTATTGTTTGGGGAGGGGGTGAACTCTGCATTATGTACTGTATGGGTGGAGGGGGCGAACTCTGCATTATGTACTGTTTGGGGAGGGGGTGAACTCTGCATTATGTATTGTTTGGGGAGGGGGTGAACTCTGCATTATGTACTGTATGGGTGGAGGGGGTGAACTCTGCATTATGTACTGTATGGGTGGAGGGGGCAAACTCTGCATTATGTACTGTTTGGGGAGGGGGTGAACTATGCATTATGTGTTGTTTGGGGAGGGGGTGAACTCTGCATTATGTACTGTATGGGTGGAGGGGGTGAACTCTGCATTATGTACTGTTTGGGGAGGGGGGTGAACTCTGCATTATGTACAGGATGGGGGAGGGGGTGAACTCTGCATTATGTACTGCATGGGTGGATGAGGGTGAACTCTGCACGATGTACTGAATGGGTGGAGGGGGTGAAATCTGCATTATGTACTGTATGTGTGCAGGGGGTGAACTCTGCATTATGTACTGTTTGGGGAGGGGGTAAATTCTGCACTATGTACTGTATGGGGAGGGGGTGAACTCTGCATTATGTACTGTATGTGTGCAGGGGGTGAACTCTGCATTATGTACTGCATGGGGAGGGGGTGAACTCTGCATTATGTACTGTTTGGGGAGGGGGTAAATTCTGCACTATGTACTGTATGGGGAGGGGGTGAACTCTGCATTATGTACTGTATGTGTGCAGGGGGTGAACTCTGCATTATGTACTGCATGGGGAGGGTGTGAACTCTGCATTTTGTACTGTATGGGTGCAGGGGGTGAAATCTGCATTACGTACTGTATGGGGAGGGAGTGAACTCTGCATTATCTACTGTTTGGGAGGAGGGGGTGAACTCTGCATTATGTACTGTATGGGTGGAGGGGGTGAACTCTGTATTATGTACTGTAATGGGTGGGGGTGAACTCTGCACTATGTACTGTATGGGAGGAGGGGGTGAACTCTGTATTATGTACTGTATGGGAGGAGGGGGTGAACTCTGCATTATGTACTGTATGGGAGGAGGGGGTGAACTCTGTATTATGTACTGTATGGGAGGAGGGGGTGAACTCTGCATTATGTACTGTAGGGTGGATGGGGGTGAACTCTGCACTATGTACTGTATGGGAGGAGGGGGTGAACTCTGCATTATGTACTGTATGGGTGGAGGGGGTGAACTCTGCATTATGTACTGTATGGGGATGGGGTTAACTCTGCATTATGTACTGTATGGGTGGAGGGGGTGAACTCTGCATTATGTACTGTTTGGGTGGAGGGGGTGAACTCTGCATTATGTACTGGATGGGGAGGGTGTGAACTCTGCACTATGTAATGTATGGGGGGAGGGGGTGAACTCTGCCTTTTGTACTGTACGGGTGGATGGGGGTGAACTCTGCACCATGGACTGTATGGGGAAGGGGTGAAGTCTGCATTTTGTACTGTATGGGTGGAGGGGGTGAACTCTGCATTATGTACTGTATGGGGAGGGTGTGAACTCTGCATTA